>NC_134469.1:17206606-17311812 GCF_964194025.1 Convolutriloba macropyga | reverse complement strand
CCACTTTTCAACACTTGAGCTTGCCCATTCTGAAACATAAAATCAGCTATCATCCCATTTCTCCTATAAATACCTGTAGTAATAATAGACCATAACATTATAATTTCGATCAGCCAATGCAGCACAAAATAATGTCTAAACCGGCACCTGGATGAACTGTTTCCGATTAATTTAAAAAAATGCAATTTCTGTAGCCTCTTTTTTTAAATAGAGCAAAAAAATAGCCGACTGAGAAGATGATGGCGGCTATTAATAATATAACCAACTAATGTCGGGTGAATTGCTCTCAAACGACCGGCGAGCGGTTGGCTTCGTCAGTAGCTAGGCACGGTTTAGATAGGCTAGCTTTAGCTTAATTGAAGGGGCGTAAGTGAGCTCAGCGGGGGGGGGGTGCACCGGTGGGCTGATGGGGTGGCAACAGTGGGGGGGGGTGACAGTGGGGGGGGGTCAATCTCTAAGAACCCTCCTTCGCACCATAACTATAAGTCTCCAGAACAGATTCTGTGAATCGCATACTTGAAGACTAGTTAGCTGAAAGGTTCTAAGAGCACTTAATGCCCGCTAGGTGCCCGTTTTTTGAGGACGAAAAGTCAAAAGCGTCAGACGAAATATCGGTCAAGCGAAAAATCGCATTTAAAAAAAGACCGACAGGACTAATAAAAAAACATTTTGAAAAAAAAAACGATAAGTCGTTGTGAAGGTATTGAATTTTTGATTCCGTAAATATTCATAAATGAAGGCTTTTCCCTTTAAACCAAGCTTCGAAGCAAAACCCAGTTGATTGATAGAAAATCACAATACAATAATAGGGTAAAAGTTTATAAGTCGGAGAACATCATAAACTGAGATCAATCACCGTTAAAAAATAACAAAAAAAAAACAGATATGAATGATAAATTTACTTGAGAGACAGCAATAGAAACTTTAAAAGAACACAGCATAGCTGGCTAACGTCATAAAACTAAGAAGCAGCTATATTTATTTCAGAGCTTCACAGAGATTTATATCAGAAGCTTGTTGGCTAAAACCTGGGTGGGGTCTGACAAAAACTAGCTTAATCTTCATTAAGAGAAAGGGAAAAAAACGAGTAGAAAAAGTGCGTGCGGGTTTATTTGAGGGGTAAGTTGGCTGAAGCCGGAGGGGGGGGGGCTTAGTGAGAGAATAGTAGACCTGTAATAAAACTATCCCTCAAAACATGAATTTATGGAGAGTTGGTGATTTTTACGCTTACAGACTTAATGTCCTCTGGGCTTTACTTGTTTATCCCATTTTGAAGAGTAAGGGCGAAAAAACTATCTGACAAGAGACAAGACTTTTGAGCACAAAAGTCCGCATAAAAACGAAAGACTAACAAGACTAAGATAATTGTCACAAATTTCGATCGAGAGCCAATAATAACTATTTAAAAAAATCACAAAATTCCAGCTAATATAGCCGACTAACGTCGGGCGAATTGCTCTCAAACGATTCTTCAGTAGCTAATTACGGTTTAGAGGGGCTAGCAGTAGCTTAACTAAAAGTACGCAGGTGAGCGGAGCGGTGGGGGGGGGGACTCATGGGGAACGGGGAAGATCCAACTCTAAAAACAGTCTAAAACAGCCCTTCACACTATGAATTTATGACTCCAAAACAAATTTTCAGTGAACTGCATACTTAGATTGTAAGTATAACTGGCTAACGTTGCGCGAACCCCTCTCAAAAGGTTGATTTTGGTAGTACGCAGCTGGGTAGCAGAGATGCTAACGTTGAGGGGGGGGGGGGGGGGTTAAGCGATTGGGGAGGGTGGTTAGACGAGAGTGTGTCCAAACCGCCAGGTGGAGGAATATGGATTAGGGTGAGTGGCGCCTCATAACAGTTTCAATGAATCGAATTCTAAGAAAGTGGTTAGGCGTAGCTCTCAGCGAATTTAATGATCTCCGAGTGTTGCCTGTTTATCAAATTTTCGAGGATGAAAAGTCAAATTGGGACAGACGAAAAATCGGTCAGGTAACTTATCACATGAAAAAGACCACATGACTAATGTAGTTGATACAAACTTCGTTTGAGAGCAATTAATAAACTTGCGGTGGCTGGCCTAGTGCTTAGGTGATTTCATCTCGCCGAACTCTCAGGGAGCCGTTCAGCAACTTAAGTCTCTCCGGATTTTACCTGTTAATTTTGTTTTTGAGGGCAAAAAGACGAAAGTATCAGACGAAAAGTTGATCAAGCGAAAAATCGCATTAAAAACCACATGAATACGAGAATAGCCCTAAACATCGCTTAAGAACAATTAACAAGAATCTTGAGTAATTTAAGTCAAGTAGTGTATGAGATGTATGTTTTTAATGACCGGCATCAGCACAACAAATATACGCTTTTCATTGCCATGCAGATAACTAACAAAATAGCAATTGAAGTTTGATCATTTCATTTTAACATTCACCTGTAAAATGAAGACATCTGACAATAAGTCCCAGTGATGAAAGATGACTGTGTCCTACAAAAGACCAATTAGCATACCCTATTTTTAGGCAAAGACGCCATAACTGAGATTCTATAATAATATCTAATATCTTTTTTAGGTTGATGATTTAATTAGAGATGTAGAATTTTGTATTTTTATCGTTAGAAGGCTTCTAGCTGGGGACTGACTAGCGCCCAAAACTCTATCAAATTTGAAAGGTTCTTCGAAGAAAAGTGAGTCTGTCTGACAATTAAGTATAGAGTTTTGTCCCCTGTGCTCTCTCAAAGCTGTATAAAAAAATATTTGCTGCGCACAATAATTAAGTTCCTTTCCAATAATGAAAATAATAAGTTGTCGAAATGTAGTTACTAAAACAACCAAGTATATATCGGTTCTTTGCCTCGTTGAATTGAAGCTAAGAGTTATGCCCAGAATAAATAATTACGGAGTAGAGGATTAATGAACACAACCAAATATTCTCCTGTTATTCAAATTTAAGAATCATAAACAACTTACAACAGTTGGAAGAATCCCGATTCCACTAAGTCAAAGTATTTTAAGCTAATCCGAAAGATCGATTAATCGCTCTTTTCAACACTTATTTTCTTCTAGGAAAGTTGAACTCACGCGTCAACTTCGTCTCTCAAACTATAACTAACTTAATTAACGAACTACTGCTTTTCAGATTCGCAAATCTCTCTCTGGTCGTTTTTCTTGTGCCTAAGGGTACTCAACCTTATCAGTTTTTTATCAGCAAAACGTAACGTGTCGTTCCTTTTAGAACATTCTGACCTAACGTGTAAGTGTTATGGTTGGCGTGGAAGGTCAGTCACAAGATGCCACTTATCTTATGTTGATGTTTGTTCGAGATGACCGGAGCTGCGTGTTTAACTCGGTTTGATAATTTCAGAATATGGCACAATCCATGTTTCATGCTGAGCAATATGTGTGCAATTTTTCCGCACGCTTGCTTTTTCCCTCCTAAGTAAAGAATACGCATCCAATTTAAACTATGATACCTTTGTTTCCCATTTAGGCTGGAGTAATGTTCCGTTCTAAATAAAACTTTAACCATTTCCCTAGAGTCATCAAAAAAAAAAGAAAAATAAAACTTAGCTCTTTCTGTCCCTTATTCCCTTGAGGAATGGTTTCAGTGCGAATACTTTGGGATTGAAAGGTATTTTATCCCAACTTTCCACTCTGAACGAGGCCTTGGTAAAATGTTTTGACTCTGGAAAAAAATGTCGTTTCTTTCAAAGGAGTATAAGAAACTAATCTTTCATCTTTTTTCTTTGTTTACTTTAAAAGTCAAAAGAACGGTTTCGGGTACAGGAAAAAGCCCGTTGTTTTTCTCAATGTGTAAGAAATTGTCCCGGAATTGATCAGTTAAAATTTCATGGTGATCGGACTTGGGGAAGTAGGGTTTTCAGGACTTGCGGGGGGGGGGGGGGTCGCAAAAATATGGACGCTTGGATTTGGGACAAAAGGGGCCCTGAAGCTGTACCAGAGAGTAGCAGATCAATATTTCATGCTCTGATAACTCAGTCAAGGTGTGCACGCCAATTCTTGTTTGCCAATGAACTTATGTAAATACCAATGAACTAGTAAATCACCAACTAACAAATTCATTAAACCTTAATTCCTACTAGCTTTCATTTACCTACTAACTTAGAGCGCCAATGGATTTCCAATTATATCAGTCTATTCTCAAATTTCATCGTCGTGGAACATTTCCAGAAGATGTCAATTTTAATCGACAGAAAAAGCACCATTTTAAACAATTATGTAGTCGCTACAACAAACCAAAACTAACTCTATTTAATAAAAAGACCGGACTCAAAGTATTGCATTCGAGGAATGCCAGTTTTATTATCCAAAAACTACATCGGGACCATGAGCATATTAAAGCAGTTAAACTCGAGCGGCTTGTTAAACAATCCTACGATGTCCAAGGAGCCCGGTTTATTGTTCGGGAAGTAGTACGCAACTGTGATTATTGCAATGAACAAATTATTCATCGACGTTTCACCGGTCCCTTAGTTCATGCTTCTCGCTCTACTCTGGATAGAATCTGTTACGAACTAGGACCAGTTATTAAGGAAAGGCCGTTACTGGAAAGCAATTGTTTCAAGAACGCCCCTTCGTTAGATCCTACTTCTTTTATTCCTAAAACTGTGGACACTATTGATCCCGATTACAATTGCGTGTGCGCTGCACTTAGCACAATTTTGACCGGAAACCCTAATCAAGGCGGAAAAATTGAAGTAATAATTCGTTCTTTACGGAAAGAAGGCCCGGACCGCCACTTATTAAATCTGATGGGCGCTGCCCCTCTTATTAATGGCCCAGATGACCTTAATTTCGTTACAACAACAGATTTGAGAATGCTAGCCCGAACCTTTAGAACTAATATTTACATGTTTTATGACACCGATGAGTTCGAGCAAGCCCACTGGGACTGCTACACTGGAAATAAAATGGGCCCAAATAGAGGAGGAATTTACCTAAAGGCCGGCATGAGCGGTGGAACAATGCATTGTTTTATTGTTGCTCGTGTTAAGCAAAAGAAATGAGGGGTAAGTTGTTCAATTTAGATGACATAATTTATTAACCCGGACTAGCACACACATGACAGATATCTAAGTTAAATTAAAGTTCGCTTTTACACTGCATATGGACGCTCGATTTGCACTTTCTTCTTTATCTCCAATAGCGCTTGTTGCTCGGCTTTTTCGTCGTCGGACAAGTCGCTATCACATGCTCGTTGATGCTGTTGTTCGTGTTGCTGTTGTTGTTGACCGTTTGGTGGCTGTTGTTGCTTGCTTGATTGCTGTGATTGCTCGTCTGATTTCGCTGCGAGGGTCTTCTTTCCATTGTTAGACTTGCCGCTTTTTGTTCGCCTCTTTGCCTTCATTTTGGAGTTTCGAATATGCTCTGCCCGTGGCGTTTTGCCAGCCACTGGAGGTAGTTTTATCGGGGCCTTTCCATGTCGCGCTTTAACAATTTTGCCGTCCATACTGCGAGTAAGTTAAATTTTAAAGCCTGGCGAACAAGGGTAATATGGAGCAAGGCCAATAATAGCAATTAGATATGTTCAGTTTTAATCAACAAAAAAAAGAAGATATAAGGGCACCAAATTGATTTCCTTTTACTTTGATTGGAGTTTCAGCAGGCTAAGTTTTAAAGTGAATGACACCGAGGTTTTCCAACTCGAATAATCTTGGTCTTATTTGCCTTGCTCTAAATCGCGCCACAATTTTGTGTGCCTCTTATGAGGTGTTATTTGCCGTGCAAAACTCCACTTTTGGTATTGTTGGTCATTTGTGTGCTAATTCGGTCTTATCTTTGTTAGAACAAGGTATTTGAGTCCTAAGTGTTTGTTTCATTAGCCCTAATGTTAAGACGCATATTTGTATTTGAGACCTGTCAAAATTAGGACCTATTTATTTTACCCGCAAAAGTTCTGGGTGTGAAAGATAAAGTTGCGACTAACAAAGGTGTCAATAAACTACGCAGGAACTAAATTCTACACCCTTCCCTTCTGCATCATTATTCCCCTGAATAATCTTTGAGAAATTGCTCTAATTTTAGGTAAGTTTTGGCCAGGTTCTACAAAGTTTGTGGTGGTGTTTAATTTGAACTTATTTAAATTCAAAATTTGTTCCTTTTAGGAATTGAATAACCGTCCTGTCGGCCCTCAAGCGCTTGAAACCTCTTTCTTCTCCCCTTGGATCTATCCGCATCAGTCAATTAGAAAGGTATCTTATATAATAAAAGTTTTCCTTCGGTTGATAGTTCTTTTTTTTGTTCTACATGATTTTCCCGTGTGCTATGGCAGCCTCGATCGTCGTTCTCCGAGGACAATAGAAAACCCACGATTGATCCCAGTGATCTTCTACAATTCAACGCCTCAGATATAATTGTCTAGTTAGTAACTCAATTCACAAAAAAATCTGTTTTCCTATTCTTCCAAGTCTTGTTATGATTAAACAAGTTTGTATATATTATATATGTTCATTTAGACATATGTGTGTTTTAGTCCTCAATCAACTATGGGTAGTTTGTCGACGGCAATTGCTGGATTCGGGGAGTACCCCGTCCGATTCCAGAATGATGTGGCGGTCGGTTTCACGGTCGTCTATCTGGACCGGACAAGGGCCATGAACCCCAGTGTTTCTAGAATTGTCGTCTTCAAGCAAGGCGGCGAAAGCGTCGAACTTAAGCCAGAATCTTCGGAGCACCGGGAATTCGTGCGGGAGCTGCAGAGGTGGGATGAGGAATTGGTGCGGATGAGGCCAATTCCTCCCGTCTATTTTCAATGCACACACGCTATTAGTGCCCTCACAAAGCCGGTGTACGATGCAATAGCCTTCGGGCCACCCACCATCATTGAAAGGCCGTGGCCTTTCTCGACGCCACAAGATCGACCGAACTGGTGGGTGGTAGACGAAAACGTTGTTTGAGTTATCTAAACTTGTAATTCTATCCTTAAACCCCTTTTTGTATGTATGCTGTTGCTACTTTAATTAAGACTCTACAAACTGTTTGTTTTCTCTAAGGATATAATTATCAATTTAGTTAGCTTTGTATAAAAATTATCAAGAAACGGCAGAGATCAATCCTGTTAGCACGAAGTCCATATACTACTTTGTTTATTGGTTTTTTCCCCACATCTTTGGCGTCCAAGTGATAATCTTCTTTTCCGTTTGCGTGGACACATCCTTCAAACAAGGAGAATAAAGTATTGATTGGAATGCGGGTAACGGTTCATTCGTCAAAGGGTTGACCCACTTAGACAACATAGCCGACTTAAATTCTTTGCCCGCCGCACTATCCAGTAAAAGCAATAATTCGTTTTCGTCTTCCAGTTGTAAAATAACAAACCTATCCTCGCAAAATTGTACCCGCTGGTATACGACAACCCAATCTAGAACTTTTGACTCCCAAATTAGAAGAACCATGATGGAAATGTTGTTTTTTTTTGGGGTTATAGCTTTGATAGGCGCTGATTTTGATCTCTGGTTTTCTGGTTTTGTGGCTAAATGTACTAATTACATTCTAGATAACAAACTTAAATAGAGATAAGTTTTGACCGCTTAAGTTGGACCGATCGGTTAAATTTAATTGTCGGTTAAATCGTCGCTGCTAACATCCTCCCATTCACCTTCACCTTCTCGATTGTCCCGACGCGCGTAGAAAGGAGGCATCTCAGGTCCACCTTCGTCGCTAACATCTTGTTCGGAATCTGGCTCCTCTGCCGTGGAGTCAGAGAGAACCCTGTATATTTCCACCGACGTATTTGCGTCTTCACGTTCTACAGGTCGAATAATGATTTTTATTAGTTCATTTGGAGCTAGAGGTCGATGGAGGGAGTATTTCACTTGGAATGAGTTTTCTTCTACTGAGCAGTCTTGGTCGGGGGTACCCAAATTACCCTCCGGTTTTCCATCCTCCACTAAATCCATAGTCCCCGCCTCGATAGGTAGTCGTGGTTCTGTTGACCATGGATTCGAAAGAAAGCAGTGGAATTCATAGTACTCTGGTTCCCCAACTTCCAAAAGAATTACGTTCCCATCTATGAGATCCACCAAATGACCGTTCCATGTATCTTTGACATCTCTAATTTTAAAAAGCCGGCCAAGCGTGAAGCAGTGCAACTCGAAGTGTGTGCCATTCATTTTTGGTACTTAGCTTTGAAAGTTACTGAGGGTAGAATGATTTGCTTTCTGGGTCAGCTATTTAACTCAATTTTCACGTGTTTTTCTTATCTATTTAAGCATTTGTTTGCTTATCCTGCGAGTTGAACTGTTTGCCGACCTCAAGTTCGCTCAGCCTAAGTGCGCAAGTTAAACCTTAGTGGTATCGGGATTTGTCGAGTACACCATGCAATTGTGTAACTGAACAAATGAGTATATAAATGAAAGCACCGAGATACTACTCATGAATAAAATCAAAACTAGTTTTCCTAGTTATAGCTAGAGGGGTGATAGAACCAACTAAAGCACTTGTCTTAACAGGATGGGGAAAACATAAATAAATAGAAGTGGATAACTAACAGTTTCCGTTGTCATCGGCTCACTCTTCCCTTCCCTTCTACAGTTTATAAAATCTTGACGCACGCCAACTTCTCTCGGTAGTCCCTGCTCCTCTGCGTTTTGCCACTGGATCCGGGGGGTGATGAGGTGTCGAAATGAAAGAGTCATCAAAGTCGTCTTCCAATTGAGTTGATTCCATCCCGTCGCGTTCAGAGTATGGTGACACTTGAATGCGATCGGTCATTCTGAAGTTCATCGGCCCTTGTCCACTCGAACCCGCATCTCCTCTTAGTAAGCGCTCCCAACAATTGAATCTACTCCTTCTGGCTCTCGGACTTGTCTGAGTACCAGCCGTATTCCCTTCGATACAGGCTTTGTTCATTATAACTCGACAGAGTCCTGTGTACATCATCCAGAGTGCAATCACTAAGATTGCAGCTAACACAAACCACACAAACCAGCTGATAGGTCCACTGTGGTAAGCCCGCCAGTGAAATGGTGCATGCTGATTGATAATTCCTTGTGCAAAAGGTTTCGCGATGATTTTCATTGCTTCTTCATCTACGGTTCCTTCGGGTAGATCAACCAAATTCAACCGTAAAGTCTCCAACATCTGACTGTGAGCTTCCTCGCGAAACACATCTGGGATTTTCATTCCAGCTAGTTGCGTCTCCATTTCGTGCAATTCACCGAACAAAGTCCGCAGTAAGGGGTGTTGTTGAATCCTTACAACGAGTCCGGTCTCGTACTGGCAAGTTCTTGGGTCCGGATACAATACCAAACTACCACTGGGGTCCTCTATGCGTCCTTTGCAGGGTGGTCGAATTAGGCAGCTTTTGCAGCTGCTGATCCACTCTCCAGTATCGAAGGCTTGTGAAGTGTAGTTGAGCAGTCTGTAGTCGCTGGATCGCGAGTAAACCAAGTAGGTTGAGTCGTCCAAGTATTCCGCGTAAGGTTCTTCCGGTAAGGCTACCACATGCTGTGCACAAAGTTTTAGAACTGATGTTTGCAAGTCGAAAAACAGACTAGAAAGGCACGTAGATTCTCCACTTCGTGACATTGAAAAAGGTTTTAGACACAGTTTAAGACGATTACTGCCGCTACAATGTGAAATGAGTTTCTCCTCCGTAACTTCGGCAAAATTATCTTTTCTTTCGGATATCAATAAGTAGCTTCTCGAGAAACTGTATCGTGTCGCTGTTGACCCGTCTTCAATTGGTTGAGGTACTGGGACTGCGCGATAAACTTTATGAAATCCGTTAGTGTGGTGTACAGGCACGTTTATCAGGACATTTACGGCTGTTTCTGTAAGTACTGTTGACTCTACTAGTTCAAAGCCGTAATACGTCATTAAATCAGAACGGGGTATAGCTTCCTGCATCCTGTCAAGTTTGAGTCCGTTAAGGACTTGTCGTAAAACTTTTGGAGGTACAAGTGTTGCTGGAATATAGCCCCGAGCTAAACTACTCAACGCGTCATCTAAGATGTAGCCAAAATTGTGAAGTCCGACTTTGAATGCCGCCAATTCTGCTCTCAAAGCAAGCATAGTTTGGGTGAAGTTCGCCATTCCTACATTAAACTGAG
Organism: Convolutriloba macropyga; assembly: GCF_964194025.1. NCBI lineage: Eukaryota > Metazoa > Xenacoelomorpha > Acoela > Convolutidae > Convolutriloba > Convolutriloba macropyga. Next base: position 17,301,750 of record NC_134469.1, on the reverse strand, counting down.
CAGAAACCGTGTGAAAGCGAATACCAACTTTGAAGGGACTTAATTCTGCGGTACGTTGCCTGCCTGCCGTGGTCCGAGCTGCATATGGAAGACACCAAGAAAGTTTTTTCTCTATGTCACGCCTCATGAAGGGCCACCAGAACCTCTGCCTGATTCGCAACAGTGTTTTTTCTACTTTGAAATGACCTCCACTCACGGGGGAAGTGTGAAGTTGATCCAAAATTTCTTTTCTGCAAGAAACAGCTACAATCAGCTGCAAATGGGGTTCGATCTTCTCTGGTTGAAACCATTTCCTGTACAAAACTCGATTCTTAAGAACAAGCTCTGACCACCTTGACCAGTAGGCCACTACTTCAGGTCCATGCTGAACTGCCTGTTCTTTTGGAATTAGGTTACGGCCCAGAGGCGAGCAGCTACTTTCTGATCCTGTTGGTGCCCAGTACAAAATACGGCTGATTGCCTCATCTTCCTGCTGCAACCGTTCTATGTCTGAGTCTGTGCGAGTCCATGTTATGGCGACCCCCTCTTCGTTTTCGTCATCAATGGTTTCTGTAATAGCGTCAACCATAGCACAACGTTCACGTACCCTTTTTAGGGCTTCCTCGATTTCTTGAGGTTCGGGACACTGCCCCGTTACCTGTTCTTTTTCGCCCGGCTCCCATTCAGGCTCTTCTTCTGTCATCCGAGACAACCCATCCGCACTGGCATGTTTGTTGCCCGCGCGATGAACAATTTCGTAATTGAACTCTTGCAAATGTTGGAGCATTCTGAACGTCATGCCGTCTGCATTTTGCCTGAATAGCCATTTTAAGCTGGCGTGATCTGTACGTATGACAAAACTGAGTCCCCATATATAATGTTTGAACCATTTCAAAGCCTGAACTACCGCCAGGGCTTCCCGCTTCGTTGTAGAGTACATAGTTTCGGTCTTACTCAGGCTCCTACTTGCAAATACTATAGGATGTTCCACGCCATCAATGAAATTTGAAAGTACTGCACCCAGACTGACGTTGCTTGCATCTGTGTCAATGATAAAGGGGCAGTCATACCGAGGAAACTGTAGGACAGGTGCTGTAGCTAGTTCGAGCCGCAGTCGATCGAATGCCATTTGACAACAGGGAGTCCACTCAAATCGAGCGTTTTTCTTTGTTAATTCATGTAAGGGACGAGCAATTTGTGCAAAGTCCTTCACAAAGCGCCGATAATAATTGCAAAATCCAACGAATGACCGTACTTGTTTAACGGTTTTTGGCTCTGGCCATTCTCTGACAGCAGCAACTTTTTGAGGGTCTGGTCGAGCTCCATCTTTATCGATAACATGACTGAGGTATACAACTTTTTGCTGAAGAAGTCTGCATGTCTTGGGCTTAAGTTTCAAGTTTGCTGCTCGCAACAGTTTGAATATAACTTCAATGTGTTTGAAGTGTTCTTCCTCAGTCGAATCGTACGCCAAAACATCATCAAGAAAGATTAGAACCCACTTCCAGAGGTGATCTTTGAAAAGATTGTTCATAAGCCTTTGAAAGGTCCCGGGAGCATTAGATAGACCAAAAGGCATTTTAATGTATTCATACAGTCCACCATCAGGTGTTACGAAAGCTGTTTTCTGTCTATCCTCTGGTGCAACCGGTACCTGCCAGTAGCCACTTGCTAAATCGAGAGAAGAAAAAAATTTTGCTCCCCTCAAAGCATCGAAACTCTGATCTATTTTTGGTATAGGAAAGGCGTCTTTCACCGTAACATCGTTAAGGTCGCGGTAGTCCACGCAGAACCTCCAACTACCATCCTTTTTCTTCTGAAGCACAATAGGAGCGCTGTAGGGACTCGATGAAGGCTGAATGACTCCCTTCTCCAGCATGCTCTTCAGTTCTTCTTGGATAATAGGTATCTTGGCCGGTGAAATACGATGCGGAGCTTTTTTGATGGGTGGAGTATCACCTGTGTCAATTTGATGCTGAACAATGTCAGTGCATCCAAGTTCATTGTTTTTCAACGCAAATACATCCCGATATTCTCGCACTAGCGTTCTCAGCCGATCGAGAGCAACACCAGAAACGCCCGGTGCAGATAATTCCAAAATTTGATCAACTTCCTGGTCTAGAGTGGGATGATCTTGGGCTTTATAGACAGTGTGAGCAACCCAATTCAAAACCTCGTCATCAGTGTCTGTCCATTCCTCATCTTCGGTTTCACTTAGATAATTGCTTTCTGAATATTTGACTTGTGTTTCTCTAGAGAGTTGCGCTGCCATGAGATAGTCAGTTTCTATGGGACTAGCGCCAGTAACTTCCTGCAGCTGATGATCGCTGACAAACTTTGTATCCTGCATTGACGGGTCAATTTCAGTTTCGCGACAGTAACGGTAGCTGCCAACTGCAGTCAGAGAAACCATGCGCATTACCACCGCCGAACTTTCTTTGCTGCCTGTCCACATTTCGTTTGATCTAAAGTCAATTGTACAACCATGGCGTTTCATTTCCTTGAGGCCAATTATCATCTGAGGCTTCAAGTTCTGCAACACTAGAACGTGTATTTCCTCACAAATAGAACCCAACTTTAACTCCAATACTGCGCGACCAAGAACATTTATGGTCTTTCCATCGGCTGACTCTAAGCGGCCTTTATATGGCAAAATTCTCGCAAAGCGATCCAAGCTGAAGAGTTTTTCTGCTTGTATTAGATTTGTTGATGCCCCCGTATCAATCAATATTTCCGTTATCGAGTCGTTCACTATTCCATCAACCACGGCTGCTTCGGAACCCTCATCAAAATCCGACGAATCAAACTTTTTCTCGTCGTCTATGGCGGTTGTATTTGTTGCTACGTGCTGTTGTTTGGCCTTTTCGTCGCAAAATTTAACTTTTCTTGCGTCAAAATTTGCATTATCATTGTCTTTTAGCCTATTTGCTTTGAATTCGGCCGGGATAAAGCCTTCTTTACGAAAAACTGTGGCCCTCCCGGCCTCTAGTAGTTTAAAGGACCGGTCTGTTGTTGGGTTTGGCGATCCGGGCAATCCTTAACAAAATGACCTTCCTGACCACATTGGAAACACTGCCTTCCTGCAACTGCTAATCGTCTGCCGAGGCTGTTTTGTTGCGCTGGTACACCACTGTACTGCGCATTGTTCGGTTTTGGACTGATGAATTGTTGACCGTAACGGCTATCAGGCGGATAAGGATTGTACAGACGTTTCTCGTCGCTTTCCTGTTTTGGTTTATTGTCACTATGTGGGACCTCGTATTGCTTCGGAATTACTGACGTCACAAATTTGCTCATCATATTTGACATATTCTTCATAAACTCGGCCTGACTGTTTACTAGTTGATCAATCTTAGCGTTGACAGACCCCGAAAGATCCGTAGAATTCTCAGCAGTTGCGAACACTCTGGATGCATAGCCTCTCTGCATCAATTCATTACTCTGAGTATTCCCCTGAATCTCAACGGGGTTTTCAACAACTGATCTTAAGGACGCTAACCTTCGTCGCTGTCGCATACGAGAATTACGTGCTACAGCATCAAGGCTCAGTGCCCTATTTATAGCAGCCGAGAAGTTTTGGGGATCTTCTCTAAGTAAAAGTTCTTGGATTTCAGCGTCGTAGAGTCCATCAATAAACTGTTCACGGTTCATATCGTCACGGGTTGCAGCATTCATGTTATGGTTCGCTACCTCTCCGATGGACCGTATTCTCCTGGAAAATTCCTGAATTCCCTCCTTTTCACCTTGAATAAGGTTTTTGAACTCGGCTCGAGCAGTTCGTTGGTTTCGGAATGGCATCATTCGAGGGTCTAAGTACTCAAACATCCTCTCCAGAGTAGGTGCCGGATGTCCATCTTCCTGTTCTCAAAAGTGGTTGGGCATTGCAGTGTATTCGTCAAGAGCCCAGCCTGTGAGGCAGGTTGGGACACAAGCCATTGCTTGTTCTTCATCCCAACAATTCGACTCAACAATGCATACAAAATGTTTTTTCCAATCCACCCAAGTTTTGTATATCGGATTAGGGAAACGATCGGGTTGGCGTGCACCTCGCCCATACAGTCCTTGACCATTCAGTGCGTCCGCAGCTTGAATGGCTGCTTCGGCAATTCGTTGTATATCTTCAGCTTGCAACGCCATTTTCGTTATGTAATTGTTTAACCACTTCAACTAGAGTGCTCTTCTAAATTTTGCGAAACCACTTCTTGTCTTACTTCGCGATCTCTCCGGAGTCTGAGTAGTTCTCTCAATCTATCAGCCCGACTTCTGGTTTGAGTTAATTGATTTGTACTCGGGAATTCGGGTACGTGTTCTTCGCTTCTTTGGGCGAGTATTGAATCCAGTTTTGTCGAAGTATGTTGTACACACCTTGGATTGAGACCCAACTTCGTAAAAACTAATCTATTTTAATCTGTCAGAGAGCCCACCCAGGAGCGCCACTGTAGAATTTTGTATTTTTATCGTTAGAAGGCTTCTAGCTGGGGACTGACTAGCGCCCAAAACTCTATCAAATTTGAAAGGTTCTTCGAAGAAAAGTGAGTCCGTCTGACAATTAAGTATAGAGTTTTGTCCCCTGTGCTCTCTCAGAGCTGTATAAAAAAATATTTGCTGCGCACAATAATTAATTTCCTTTCCAATAATGAAAATAATAAGTTGTCGAATTGTAGTTACTAAAACAACCAAGTATATATCGGTTCTTTGCCTCGTTGAATTGAAGCTAAGAGTTATGCCCAGAATAAATAATTACGGAGTAGAGGATTAATGAACACAATCAAATATTCTCCTGTTATTCAAATTTAAGAATCATAAACAACTTACAACAGTTGGAAGAATCCCGATTCCACTAAGTCAAAGTAATTTAAGCTAATCCGAAAGATCGATTAATCGCTCTTTTCAACACTTATTTTCTTCTAGGAAAGTTGAACTCACGCGGCAACTTCGTCTCTCAAACTATAACTAACTTAATTAACGAACTACTGCTTTTCAGATTCGCAAATCTCTCTCTGGTCGTTTTTCTTGTGCCTAAGGGTACTCAACCTTATCAGTTTTTTATCAGCAAAACGTAACGTGTCGTTCCTTTTAGAACATTCTGACCTAACGTGTAAGTGTTATGGTTGGCGTGGAAGGTCAGTCACAAGATGCCACTTATCTTATGTTGATGTTTGTTCGAGATGACCGGAGCTGCGTGTTTAACTCGGTTTGATAATTTCAGAATATGGCACAATCCATGTTTCATGCTGAGCAATATGTGTGCAATTTTTCCGCACGCTTGCTTTTTCCCTCCTAAGTAAAGAATACGCATCCAATTTAAACTATGATACCTTTGTTTCCCATTTAGGCTGGAGTAATGTTCCGTTCTAAATAAAACTTTAACCATTTCCCTAGAGTCATCAAAAAAAAGAAAAATAAAACTTAGCTCTTTCTGTCCCTTATTCCCTTGAGGAATGGTTTCAGTGCGAATACTTTGGGATTGAAAGGTATTTTATCCCAACTTTCCACTCTGAACGAGGCCTTGGTAAAATGTTTTGACTCTGGAAAAAAATGTCGTTTCTTTCAAAGGAGTATAAGAAACTAATCTTTCATCTTTTTTCTTTGTTTACTTTAAAAGTCAAAAGAACGGTTTCGGGTACAGGAAAAAGCCCGTTGTTTTTCTCAATGTGTAAGAAATTGTCCCGGAAGTGATCAGTTAAAATTTCATGGTGATCGGACTTGGGGAAGTAGGGTTTTCAGGACTTGCGGGGGGGTCGCAAAAATATGGACGCTTGGATTTGGGACAAAAGGGGCCCTGAAGCTGTACCAGAGAGTAGCAGATCAATATTTCATGCTCTGATAACTCAGTCAAGGTGTGCACGCCAATTCTTGTTTGCCAATGAACTTATGTAAATACCAATGAACTAGTAAATCACCAACTAACAAATTCATTAAACCTTAATTCCTACTAGCTTTCATTTACCTACTAACTTAGAGCGCCAATGGATTTCCAATTATATCAGTCTATTCTCAAATTTCATCGTCGTGGAACATTTCCAGAAGATGTCAATTTTAATCGACAGAAAAAGCACCATTTTAAACAATTATGTAGTCGCTACAACAAACCAAAACTAACTCTATTTAATAAAAAGACCGGACTCAAAGTATTGCATTCGAGGAATGCCAGTTTTATTATCCAAAAACTACATCGGGACCATGAGCATATTAAAGCAGTTAAACTCGAGCGGCTTGTTAAACAATCCTACGATGTCCAAGGAACCCGTTTTATTGTTCGGGAAGTAGTACGCACCTGTGAATATTGCAATGAACAAATTATTCATCGACGTTTCACCGGTCCCTTAGTTCATGCTTCTCGCTCTACTCTGGATAGAATCTGTTACGAACTAGGACTAGTTATTAAGGAAAGGCCGTTACTGGAAAGCAATTGTTTCAAGAACGCCCCTTCGTTAGATCCTACTTCTTTTATTCCTAAAACTGTGGACACTATTGATCCCGATTACAATTGCGTGTGCGCTGCACTTAGCACAATTTTGACCGGAAACCCTAATCAAGGCGGAAAAATTGAAGTAATAATTCGTTCTTTACGGAAAGAAGGCCCGGACCGCCACTTATTAAATCTGATGGGCGCTGACCCTCTTATTAATGGCCCAGATGACCTTAATTTCGTTACAACAACAGATTTGAGAATGCTAGCCCGAACCTTTAGAACTAATATTTACATGTTTTATGACACCGATGAGTTCGAGCAAGCCCACTGGGATTGCTACACTGGAAATAAAATGGGCCCAAATAGAGGAGGAATTTACTTAAAGGCCGGCATGAGCGGTGGAACAATGCATTGTTTTATTGTTACTCGTGTTAAGCAAAAGAAATGAGGGGTAAGTTGTTCAATTTAGATGACATAATTTATTAACCCGGACTAGCACACACATGACAGATATCTAAGTTAAATTAAAGTTCGCTTTTACACTGCATATGGACGCTCGATTTGCACTTTCTTCTTTATCTCCAATAGCGCTTGTTGCTCGGCTTTTTCGTCGTCGGACAAGTCGCTATCACATGCTCGTTGATGCTGTTGTTCGTGTTGCTGTTGTTGTTGACCGTTTGGTGGCTGTTGTTGCTTGCTTGATTGCTGTGATTGCTCGTCTGATTTCGCTGCGAGGGTCTTCTTTCCATTGTTAGACTTGCCGCTTTTTGTTCGCCTCTTTGCCTTCATTTTGGAGTTTCGAATATGCTTTGCCCGTGGCGTTTTGCCAGCCACTGGAGGTAGTTTTATCGGGGCCTTTCCATGTCGCGCTTTAACAATTTTGCCGTCCATACTGCGAGTAAGTTAAATTTTAAAGCCTGGCGAACAAGGGTAATATGGAGCAAGGCCAATAATAGCAATTAGATATGTTCAGTTTTAATGAACAAAAAAAAAGAAGATATAAGGGCACCAAATTGATTTCCTTTTCCTTTGATTGGAGTTTCAGCAGGCTAAGTTATAAAGTGAATGACACCGAGGTTTTCCAACTCGAATAATCTTGGTCTTATTTGCCTTGCTCTAAATCGCGCCACAATTTTGTGTGCCTCTTATGAGGTGTTATTTGCCGTGCAAAACTCCACTTTTGGTATTGTTGGTCATTTGTGTGCTAATTCGGTCTTATCTTTGTTAGAACAAGGTATTTGAGTCCTAAGTGTTTGTTTCATTAGCCCTAATGTTAAGACGCATATTTGTATTTGAGACCTGTCAAAATTAGGACCTATTTATTTTACCCGCAAAAGTTCTGGGTGTGAAAGATAAAGTTGCGACTAACAAAGGTGTCAATAAACTAAGCAGGAACTAAATTCTACACCCTTCCCTTCTGCATCATTATTCCCCTGAATAATCTTTGAGAAATTGCTCTAATTTTAGGTAAGTTTTGGCCAGGTTCTACAAAGTTTGTGGTGGTGTTTAATTTGAACTTATTTAAATTCAAAATTTGTTCCTTTTAGGAATTGAATAACCGTCCTGTCGGCCCTCAAGCGCTTGAAACCTCTTTCTTCTCCCCTTGGATCTATCCGCATCAGTCAATTAGAAAGGTATCTTATATAATAAAAGTTTTCCTTCGGTTGATAGTTCTTTTTTTTGTTCTACATGATTTTCCCGTGTGCTATGGCAGCCTCGATCGTCGTTCTCCGAGGACAATAGAAAACCCACGATTGATCCCAGTGATCTTCTACAATTCAACGCCTCAGATATAATTGTCTAGTTAGTAACTCAATTCACAAAAAAATCTGTTTTCCTATTCTTCCAAGTCTTGTTATGATTAAACAAGTTTGTATATATTATATATGTTCATTTAGACATATGTGTGTTTTAGTCCTCAATCAACTATGGGTAGTTTGTCGACGGCAATTGCTGGATTCGGGGAGTACCCCGTCCGATTCCAGAATGATGTGGCGGTCGGTTTCACGGTCGTCTATCTGGACCGGACAAGGGCCATGAACCCCAGTGTTTCTAGAATTGTCGTCTTCAAGCAAGGCGGCGAAAGCGTCGAACTTAAGCCAGAATCTTCGGAGCACCGGGAATTCGTGCGGGAGCTGCAGAGGTGGGATGAGGAATTGGTGCGGATGAGGCCAATTCCTCCCGTCTATTTTCAATGCACACACGCTATTAGTGCCCTCACAAAGCCGGTGTACGATGCAATAGCCTTCGGGCCACCCACCATCATTGAAAGGCCGTGGCCTTTCTCGACGCCACAAGATCGACCGAACTGGTGGGTGGTAGACGAAAACGTTGTTTGAGTTATCTAAACTTGTAATTCTATCCTTAAACCCCTTTTTGTATGTATGCTGTTGCTACTTTAATTAAGACTCTACAAACTGTTTGTTTTCTCTAAGGATATAATTATCAATTTAGTTAGCTTTGTATAAAAATTATCAAGAAACGGCAGAGATCAATCCTGTTAGCACGAAGTCCATATACTACTTTGTTTATTGGTTTTTTCCCCACATCTTTGGCGTCCAAGTGATAATCTTCTTTTCCGTTTGCGTGGACACATCCTTCAAACAAGGAGAATAAAGTATTGATTGGAATGCGGGTAACGGTTCATTCGTCAAAGGGTTGACCCACTTAGACAACATAGCCGACTTAAATTCTTTGCCCGCCGCACTATCCAGTAAAAGCAATAATTCGTTTTCGTCTTCCAGTTGTAAAATAACAAACCTATCCTCGCAAAATTGTACCCGCTGGTATACGACAACCCAATCTAGAACTTTTGACTCCCAAATTAGAAGAACCATGATGGAAATGTTGTTTTTTTTTGGGGTTATAGCTTTGATAGGCGCTGATTTTGATCTCTGGTTTTCTGGTTTTGTGGCTAAATGTACTAATTACATTCTAGATAACAAACTTAAATAGAGATAAGTTTTGACCGCTTAAGTTGGACCGATCGGTTAAATTTAATTGTCGGTTAAATCGTCGCTGCTAACATCCTCCCATTCACCTTCACCTTCTCGATTGTCCCGACGCGCGTAGAAAGGAGGCATCTCAGGTCCACCTTCGTCGCTAACATCTTGTTCGGAATCTGGCTCCTCTGCCGTGGAGTCAGAGAGAACCCTGTATATTTCCACCGACGTATTTGCGTCTTCACGTTCTACAGGTCGAATAATGATTTTTATTAGTTCATTTGGAGCTAGAGGTCGATGGAGGGAGTATTTCACTTGGAATGAGTTTTCTTCTACTGAGCAGTCTTGGTCGGGGGTACCCAAATTACCCTCCGGTTTTCCATCCTCCACTAAATCCATAGTCCCCGCCTCGATAGGTAGTCGTGGTTCTGTTGACCATGGATTCGAAAGAAAGCAGTGGAATTCATAGTACTCTGGTTCCCCAACTTCCAAAAGAATTACGTTCCCATCTATGAGATCCACCAAATGACCGTTCCATGTATCTTTGACATCTCTAATTTTAAAAAGCCGGCCAAGCGTGAAGCAGTGCAACTCGAAGTGTGTGCCATTCATTTTTGGTACTTAGCTTTGAAAGTTACTGAGGGTAGAATGATTTGCTTTCTGGGTCAGCTATTTAACTCAATTTTCACGTGTTTTTCTTATCTATTTAAGCATTTGTTTGCTTATCCTGCGAGTTGAACTGTTTGCCGACCTCAAGTTCGCTCAGCCTAAGTGCGCAAGTTAAACCTTAGTGGTATCGGGATTTGTCGAGTACACCATGCAATTGTGTAACTGAACAAATGAGTATATAAATGAAAGCACCGAGATACTACTCATGAATAAAATCAAAACTAGTTTTCCTAGTTATAGCTAGAGGGGTGATAGAACCAACTAAAGCACTTGTCTTAACAGGATGGGGAAAACATAAATAAATAGAAGTGGATAACTAACAGTTTCCGTTGTCATCGGCTCACTCTTCCCTTCCCTTCTACAGTTTATAAAATCTTGACGCACGCCAACTTCTCTCGGTAGTCCCTGCTCCTCTGCGTTTTGCCACTGGATCCGGGGGGTGATGAGGTGTCGAAATGAAAGAGTCATCAAAGTCGTCTTCCAATTGAGTTGATTCCATCCCGTCGCGTTCAGAGTATGGTGACACTTGAATGCGATCGGTCATTCTGAAGTTCATCGGCCCTTGTCCACTCGAACCCGCATCTCCTCTTAGTAAGCGCTCCCAACAATTGAATCTACTCCTTCTGGCTCTCGGACTTGTCTGAGTACCAGCCGTATTCCCTTCGATACAGGCTTTGTTCATTATAACTCGACAGAGTCCTGTGTACATCATCCAGAGTGCAATCACTAAGATTGCAGCTAACACAAACCACACAAACCAGCTGATAGGTCCACTGTGGTAAGCCCGCCAGTGAAATGGTGCATGCTGATTGATAATTCCTTGTGCAAAAGGTTTCGCGATGATTTTCATTGCTTCTTCATCTACGGTTCCTTCGGGTAGATCAACCAAATTCAACCGTAAAGTCTCCAACATCTGACTGTGAGCTTCCTCGCGAAACACATCTGGGATTTTCATTCCAGCTAGTTGCGTCTCCATTTCGTGCAATTCACCGAACAAAGTCCGCAGTAAGGGGTGTTGTTGAATCCTTACAACGAGTCCGGTCTCGTACTGGCAAGTTCTTGGGTCCGGATACAATACCAAACTACCACTGGGGTCCTCTATGCGTCCTTTGCAGGGTGGTCGAATTAGGCAGCTTTTGCAGCTGCTGATCCACTCTCCAGTATCGAAGGCTTGTGAAGTGTAGTTGAGCAGTCTGTAGTCGCTGGATCGCGAGTAAACCAAGTAGGTTGAGTCGTCCAAGTATTCCGCGTAAGGTTCTTCCGGTAAGGCTACCACATGCTGTGCACAAAGTTTTAGAACTGATGTTTGCAAGTCGAAAAACAGACTAGAAAGGCACGTAGATTCTCCACTTCGTGACATTGAAAAAGGTTTTAGACACAGTTTAAGACGATTACTGCCGCTACAATGTGAAATGAGTTTCTCCTCCGTAACTTCGGCAAAATTATCTTTTCTTTCGGATATCAATAAGTAGCTTCTCGAGAAACTGTATCGTGTCGCTGTTGACCCGTCTTCAATTGGTTGAGGTACTGGGACTGCGCGATAAACTTTATGAAATCCGTTAGTGTGGTGTACAGGCACGTTTATCAGGACATTTACGGCTGTTTCTGTAAGTACTGTTGACTCTACTAGTTCAAAGCCGTAATACGTCATTAAATCAGAACGGGGTATAGCTTCCTGCATCCTGTCAAGTTTGAGTCCGTTAAGGACTTGTCGTAAAACTTTTGGAGGTACAAGTGTTGCTGGAATATAGCCCCGAGCTAAACTACTCAACGCGTCATCTAAGATGTAGCCAAAATTGTGAAGTCCGACTTTGAATGCCGCCAATTCTGCTCTCAAAGCAAGCATAGTTTGGGTGAAGTTCGTCATTCCTACATTAAACTGAGCAGAAACCGTGTGAAAGCGAATACCAACTTTGAAGGGACTTAATTCTGCGGTACGTTGCCTGCCTGCCGTGGTCCGAGCTGCATATGGAAGACACCAAGAAAGTTTTTTCTCTATGTCACGCCTCATGAAGGGCCACCAGAACCTCTGCCTGATTCGCAACAGTGTTTTTTCTACTTTGAAATGACCTCCACTCACGGGGGAAGTGTGAAGTTGATCCAAAATTTCTTTTCTGCAAGAAACAGCTACAATCAGCTGCAAATGGGGTTCGATCTTCTCTGGTTGAAACCATTTCCTGTACAAAACTCGATTCTTAAGAACAAGCTCTGACCACCTTGACCAGTAGGCCACTACTTCAGGTCCATGCTGAACTGCCTGTTCTTTTGGAATTAGGTTACGGCCCAGAGGCGAGCAGCTACTTTCTGATCCTGTTGGTGCCCAGTACAAAATACGGCTGATTGCCTCATCTTCCTGCTGCAACCGTTCTAAGTCTGAGTCTGTGCGAGTCCATGTTATGGCGACCCCCTCTTCGTTTTCGTCATCAATGGTTTCTGTAATAGCGTCAACCATAGCACAACGTTCACGTACCCTTTTTAGGGCTTCCTCGATTTCTTGAGGTTCGGGACACTGCCCCGTTACCTGTTCTTTTTCGCCCGGCTCCCATTCAGGCTCTTCTTCTGTCATCCGAGACAACCCATCCGCACTGGCATGTTTGTTGCCCGCGCGATGAACAATTTCGTAATTGAACTCTTGCAAATGTTGGAGCATTCTGAACGTCATGCCGTCTGCATTTTGCCTGAATAGCCATTTTAAGCTGGCGTGATCTGTACGTATGACAAAACTGAGTCCCCATATATAATGTTTGAACCATTTCAAAGCCTGAACTACCGCCAGGGCTTCCCGCTTCGTTGTAGAGTACATAGTTTCGGTCTTACTCAGGCTCCTACTTGCAAATACTATAGGATGTTCCACGCCATCAATGAAATTTGAAAGTACTGCACCCAGACTGACGTTGCTTGCATCTGTGTCAATGATAAAGGGGCAGTCATACCGAGGAAACTGTAGGACAGGTGCTGTAGCTAGTTCGAGCCGCAGTCGATCGAATGCCATTTGACAACAGGGAGTCCACTCAAATCGAGCGTTTTTCTTTGTTAATTCATGTAAGGGACGAGCAATTTGTGCAAAGTCCTTCACAAAGCGCCGATAATAATTGCAAAATCCAACGAATGACCGTACTTGTTTAACGGTTTTTGGCTCTGGCCATTCTCTGACAGCAGCAACTTTTTGAGGGTCTGGTCGAGCTCCATCTTTATCGATAACATGACTGAGGTATACAACTTTTTGCTGAAGAAGTCTGCATTTCTTGGGCTTAAGTTTCAAGTTTGCTGCTCGCAACAGTTTGAATATAACTTCAATGTGTTTGAAGTGTTCTTCCTCAGTCGAATCGTACGCCAAAACATCATCAAGAAAGATTAGAACCCACTTCCAGAGGTGATCTTTGAAAAGATTGTTCATAAGCCTTTGAAAGGTCCCGGGAGCATTAGATAGACCAAAAGGCATTTTAATGTATTCATACAGTCCACCATCAGGTGTGACGAAAGCCGTTTTCTGTCTATCCTCTGGTGCAACCGGTACCTGCCAGTAGCCACTTGCTAAATCGAGAGAAGAAAAAAATTTTGCTCCCCTCAAAGCATCGAAACTCTGATCTATTTTTGGTATAGGAAAGGCGTCTTTCACCGTAACATCGTTAAGGTCGCGGTAGTCCACGCAGAACCTCCAACTACCATCCTTTTTCTTCTGAAGCACAATAGGAGCGCTGTAGGGACTCGATGAAGGCTGAATGACTCCCTTCTCCAGCATGCTCTTCAGTTCTTCTTGGATAATAGGTATCTTGGCCGGTGAAATACGATGCGGAGCTTTTTTGATGGGTGGAGTATCACCTGTGTCAATTTGATGCTGAACAATGTCAGTGCATCCAAGTTCATTGTTTTTCAACGCAAATACATCCCGATATTCTCGCACTAGCGTTCTCAGCCGATCGAGAGCAACACCAGAAACGCCCGGTGCAGATAATTCCAAAATTTGATCAACTTCCTGGTCTAGAGTGGGATGATCTTGGGCTTTATAGACAGTGTGAGCAACCCAATTCAAAACCTCGTCATCAGTGTCTGTCCATTCCTCATCTTCGGTTTCACTTAGATAATTGCTTTCTGAATATTTGACTTGTGTTTCTCTAGAGAGTTGCGCTGCCATGAGATAGTCAGTTTCTTTGGGACTAGCGCCAGTAACTTCCTGCAGCTGATGATCGCTGACAAACTTTGTATCCTGCATTGACGGGTCAATTTCAGTTTCGCGACAGTAACGGTAGCTGCCAACTGCAGTCAGAGAAACCATGCGCATTACCACCGCCGAACTTTCTTTGCTGCCTGTCCACATTTCGTTTGATCTAAAGTCAATTGTACAACCATGGCGTTTCATTTCCTTGAGGCCAAGTATCATCTGAGGCTTCAAGTTCTGCAACACTAGAACGTGTATTTCCTCACAAATAGAACCCAACTTTAACTCCAATACTGCGCGACCAAGAACATTTATGGTCTTTCCATCGGCTGACTCTAAGCGGCCTTTATATGGCAAAATTCTCGCAAAGCGATCCAAGCTGAAGAGTTTTTCTGCTTGTATTAGATTTGTTGATGCCCCCGTATCAATCAATATTTCCGTTATCGAGTCGTTCACTATTCCATCAACCACGGCTGCTTCGGAACCCTCATCAAAATCCGACGAATCAAACTTTTTCTCGTCGTCTATGGCGGTTGTATTTGTTGCTACGTGCTGTTGTTTGGCCTTTTCGTCGCAAAATTTAACTTTTCTTGCGTCAAAATTTGCATTATCATTGTCTTTTAGCCTATTTGCTTTGAATTCGGCCGGGATAAAGCCTTCTTTACGAAAAACTGTGGCCCTCCCGGCCTCTAGTAGTTTAAAGGACCGGTCTGTTGTTGGGTTTGGCGATCCGGGCAATCCTTAACAAAATGACCTTCCTGACCACATTGGAAACACTGCCTTCCTGCAACTGCTAATCGTCTGCCGAGGCTGTTTTGTTGCGCTGGTACACCACTGTACTGCGCATTGTTCGGTTTTGGACTGATGAATTGTTGACCGTAACGGCTATCAGGCGGATAAGGATTGTACAGACGTTTCTCGTCGCTTTCCTGTTTTGGTTTATTGTCACTATGTGGGACCTCGTATTGCTTCGGAATTACTGACGTCACAAATTTGCTCATCATATTTGACATATTCTTCATAAACTCGGCCTGACTGTTTACTAGTTGATCAATCTTAGCGTTGACAGACCCCGAAAGATCCGTAGAATTCTCAGCAGTTGCGAACACTCTGGATGCATAGCCTCTCTGCATCAATTCATTACTCTGAGTATTCCCCTGAATCTCAACGGGGTTTTCAACAACTGATCTTAAGGACGCTAACCTTCGTCGCTGTCGCATACGAGAATTACGTGCTACAGCATCAAGGCTCAGTGCCCTATTTATAGCAGCCGAGAAGTTTTGGGGATCTTCTCTAAGTAAAAGTTCTTGGATTTCAGCGTCGTAGAGTCCATCAATAAACTGTTCACGGTTCATATCGTCACGGGTTGCAGCATTCATGTTATGGTTCGCTACCTCTCCGATGGACCGTATTCTCCTGGAAAATTCCTGAATTCCCTCCTTTTCACCTTGAATAAGGTTTTTGAACTCGGCTCGAGCAGTTCGTTGGTTTCGGAATGGCATCATTCGAGGGTCTAAGTACTCAAACATCCTCTCCAGAGTAGGTGCCGGATGTCCATCTTCCTGTTCTCAAAAGTGGTTGGGCATTGCAGTGTATTCGTCAAGAGCCCAGCCTGTGAGGCAGGTTGGGACACAAGCCATTGCTTGTTCTTCATCCCAACAATTCGACTCAACAATGCATACAAAATGTTTTTTCCAATCCACCCAAGTTTTGTATATCGGATTAGGGAAACGATCGGGTTGGCGTGCACCTCGCCCATACAGTCCTTGACCATTCAGTGCGTCCGCAGCTTGAATGGCTGCTTCGGCAATTCGTTGTATATCTTCAGCTTGCAACGCCATTTTCGTTATGTAATTGTTTAACCACTTCAACTAGAGTGCTCTTCTAAATTTTGCGAACCCACTTCTTGTCTTACTTCGCGATCTCTCCGGAGTCTGAGTAGTTCTCTCAATCTATCAGCCCGACTTCTGGTTTGAGTTAATTGATTTGTACTCGGGAATTCGGGTACGTGTTCTTCGCTTCTTTGGGCGAGTATTGAATCCAGTTTTGTCGAAGTATGTTGTACACACCTTGGATTGAGACCCAACTTCGTAAAAACTAATCTATTTTAATCTGTCAGAGAGCCCACCCAGGAGCGCCACTGTAGAATTTTGTATTTTTATCGTTAGAAGGCTTCTAGCTGGGGACTGACTAGCGCCCAAAACTCTATCAAATTTGAAAGGTTCTTCGAAGAAAAGTGAGTCCGTCTGACAATTAAGTATAGAGTTTTGTCCCCTGTGCTCTCTCAGAGCTGTATAAAAAAATATTTGCTGCGCACAATAATTAATTTCCTTTCCAATAATGAAAATAATAAGTTGTCGAATTGTAGTTACTAAAACAACCAAGTATATATCGGTTCTTTGCCTCGTTGAATTGAAGCTAAGAGTTATGCCCAGAATAAATAATTACGGAGTAGAGGATTAATGAACACAATCAAATATTCTCCTGTTATTCAAATTTAAGAATCATAAACAACTTACAACAGTTGGAAGAATCCCGATTCCACTAAGTCAAAGTAATTTAAGCTAATCCGAAAGATCGATTAATCGCTCTTTTCAACACTTATTTTCTTCTAGGAAAGTTGAACTCACGCGGCAACTTCGTCTCTCAAACTATAACTAACTTAATTAACGAACTACTGCTTTTCAGATTCGCAAATCTCTCTCTGGTCGTTTTTCTTGTGCCTAAGGGTACTCAACCTTATCAGTTTTTTATCAGCAAAACGTAACGTGTCGTTCCTTTTAGAACATTCTGACCTAACGTGTAAGTGTTATGGTTGGCGTGGAAGGTCAGTCACAAGATGCCACTTATCTTATGTTGATGTTTGTTCGAGATGACCGGAGCTGCGTGTTTAACTCGGTTTGATAATTTCAGAATATGGCACAATCCATGTTTCATGCTGAGCAATATGTGTGCAATTTTTCCGCACGCTTGCTTTTTCCCTCCTAAGTAAAGAATACGCATCCAATTTAAACTATGATACCTTTGTTTCCCATTTAGGCTGGAGTAATGTTCCGTTCTAAATAAAACTTTAACCATTTCCCTAGAGTCATCAAAAAAAAGAAAAATAAAACTTAGCTCTTTCTGTCCCTTATTCCCTTGAGGAATGGTTTCAGTGCGAATACTTTGGGATTGAAAGGTATTTTATCCCAACTTTCCACTCTGAACGAGGCCTTGGTAAAATGTTTTGACTCTGGAAAAAAATGTCGTTTCTTTCAAAGGAGTATAAGAAACTAATCTTTCATCTTTTTTCTTTGTTTACTTTAAAAGTCAAAAGAACGGTTTCGGGTACAGGAAAAAGCCCGTTGTTTTTCTCAATGTGTAAGAAATTGTCCCGGAAGTGATCAGTTAAAATTTCATGGTGATCGGACTTGGGGAAGTAGGGTTTTCAGGACTTGCGGGGGGGTCGCAAAAATATGGACGCTTGGATTTGGGACAAAAGGGGCCCTGAAGCTGTACCAGAGAGTAGCAGATCAATATTTCATGCTCTGATAACTCAGTCAAGGTGTGCACGCCAATTCTTGTTTGCCAATGAACTTATGTAAATACCAATGAACTAGTAAATCACCAACTAACAAATTCATTAAACCTTAATTCCAACTAGCTTTCATTTACCTACTAACTTAGAGCGCCAATGGATTTCCAATTATATCAGTCTATTCTCAAATTTCATCGTCGTGGAACATTTCCAGAAGATGTCAATTTTAATCGACAGAAAAAGCACCATTTTAAACAATTATGTAGTCGCTACAACAAACCAAAACTAACTCTATTTAATAAAAAGACCGGACTCAAAGTATTGCATTCGAGGAATGCCAGTTTTATTATCCAAAAACTACATCGGGACCATGAGCATATTAAAGCAGTTAAACTCGAGCGGCTTGTTAAACAATCCTACGATGTCCAAGGAACCCGTTTTATTGTTCGGGAAGTAGTACGCACCTGTGAATATTGCAATGAACAAATTATTCATCGACGTTTCACCGGTCCCTTAGTTCATGCTTCTCGCTCTACTCTGGATAGAATCTGTTACGAACTAGGACTAGTTATTAAGGAAAGGCCGTTACTGGAAAGCAATTGTTTCAAGAACGCCCCTTCGTTAGATCCTACTTCTTTTATTCCTAAAACTGTGGACACTATTGATCCCGATTACAATTGCGTGTGCGCTGCACTTAGCACAATTTTGACCGGAAACCCTAATCAAGGCGGAAAAATTGAAGTAATAATTCGTTCTTTACGGAAAGAAGGCCCGGACCGCCACTTATTAAATCTGATGGGCGCTGACCCTCTTATTAATGGCCCAGATGACCTTAATTTCGTTACAACAACAGATTTGAGAATGCTAGCCCGAACCTTTAGAACTAATATTTACATGTTTTATGACACCGATGAGTTCGAGCAAGCCCACTGGGATTGCTACACTGGAAATAAAATGGGCCCAAATAGAGGAGGAATTTACTTAAAGGCCGGCATGAGCGGTGGAACAATGCATTGTTTTATTGTTACTCGTGTTAAGCAAAAGAAATGAGGGGTAAGTTGTTCAATTTAGATGACATAATTTATTAACCCGGACTAGCACACACATGACAGATATCTAAGTTAAATTAAAGTTCGCTTTTACACTGCATATGGACGCTCGATTTGCACTTTCTTCTTTATCTCCAATAGCGCTTGTTGCTCGGCTTTTTCGTTGTCGGACAAGTCGCTATCACATGCTCGTTGATGCTGTTGTTCGTGTTGCTGTTGTTGTTGACCGTTTGGTGGCTGTTGTTGCTTGCTTGATTGCTGTGATTGCTCGTCTGATTTCGCTGCGAGGGTCTTCTTTCCATTGTTAGACTTGCCGCTTTTTGTTCGCCTCTTTGCCTTCATTTTGGAGTTTCGAATATGCTTTGCCCGTGGCGTTTTGCCAGCCACTGGAGGTAGTTTTATCGGGGCCTTTCCATGTCGCGCTTTAACAATTTTGCCGTCCATACTGCGAGTAAGTTAAATTTTAAAGCCTGGCGAACAAGGGTAATATGGAGCAAGGCCAATAATAGCAATTAGATATGTTCAGTTTTAATGAACAAAAAAAAAGAAGATATAAGGGCACCAAATTGATTTCCTTTTCCTTTGATTGGAGTTTCAGCAGGCTAAGTTATAAAGTGAATGACACCGAGGTTTTCCAACTCGAATAATCTTGGTCTTATTTGCCTTGCTCTAAATCGCGCCACAATTTTGTGTGCCTCTTATGAGGTGTTATTTGCCGTGCAAAACTCCACTTTTGGTATTGTTGGTCATTTGTGTGCTAATTCGGTCTTATCTTTGTTAGAACAAGGTATTTGAGTCCTAAGTGTTTGTTTCATTAGCCCTAATGTTAAGACGCATATTTGTATTTGAGACCTGTCAAAATTAGGACCTATTTATTTTACCCGCAAAAGTTCTGGGTGTGAAAGATAAAGTTGCGACTAACAAAGGTGTCAATAAACTACGCAGGAACTAAATTCTACACCCTTCCCTTCTGCATCATTATTCCCCTGAATAATCTTTGAGAAATTGCTCTAATTTTAGGTAAGTTTTGGCCAGGTTCTACAAAGTTTGTGGTGGTGTTTAATTTGAACTTATTTAAATTCAAAATTTGTTCCTTTTAGGAATTGAATAACCGTCCTGTCGGCCCTCAAGCGCTTGAAACCTCTTTCTTCTCCCCTTGGATCTATCCGCATCAGTCAATTAGAAAGGTATCTTATATAATAAAAGTTTTCCTTCGGTTGATAGTTCTTTTTTTTGTTCTACATGATTTTCCCGTGTGCTATGGCAGCCTCGATCGTCGTTCTCCGAGGACAATAGAAAACCCACGATTGATCCCAGTGATCTTCTACAATTCAACGCCTCAGATATAATTGTCTAGTTAGTAACTCAATTCACAAAAAAATCTGTTTTCCTATTCTTCCAAGTCTTGTTATGATTAAACAAGTTTGTATATATTATATATGTTCATTTAGACATATGTGTGTTTTAGTCCTCAATCAACTATGGGTAGTTTGTCGACGGCAATTGCTGGATTCGGGGAGTACCCCGTCCGATTCCAGAATGATGTGGCGGTCGGTTTCACGGTCGTCTATCTGGACCGGACAAGGGCCATGAACCCCAGTGTTTCTAGAATTGTCGTCTTCAAGCAAGGCGGCGAAAGCGTCGAACTTAAGCCAGAATCTTCGGAGCACCGGGAATTCGTGCGGGAGCTGCAGAGGTGGGATGAGGAATTGGTGCGGATGAGGCCAATTCCTCCCGTCTATTTTCAATGCACACACGCTATTAGTGCCCTCACAAAGCCGGTGTACGATGCAATAGCCTTCGGGCCACCCACCATCATTGAAAGGCCGTGGTCTTTCTCGACGCCACAAGATCGACCGAACTGGTGGGTGGTAGACGAAAACGTTGTTTGAGTTATCTAAACTTGTAATTCTATCCTTAAACCCCTTTTTGTATGTATGCTGTTGCTACTTTAATTAAGACTCTACAAACTGTTTGTTTTCTCTAAGGATATAATTATCAATTTAGTTAGCTTTGTATAAAAATTATCAAGAAACGGCAGAGATCAATCCTGTTAGCACGAAGTCCATATACTACTTTGTTTATTGGTTTTTTCCCCACATCTTTGGCGTCCAAGTGATAATCTTCTTTTCCGTTTGCGTGGACACATCCTTCAAACAAGGAGAATAAAGTATTGATTGGAATGCGGGTAACGGTTCATTCGTCAAAGGGTTGACCCACTTAGACAACATAGCCGACTTAAATTCTTTGCCCGCCGCACTATCCAGTAAAAGCAATAATTCGTTTTCGTCTTCCAGTTGTAAAATAACAAACCTATCCTCGCAAAATTGTACCCGCTGGTATACGACAACCCAATCTAGAACTTTTGACTCCCAAATTAGAAGAACCATGATGGAAATGTTGTTTTTTTTTTGGGGTTATAGCTTTGATAGGCGCTGATTTTGATCTCTGGTTTTCTGGTTTTGTGGCTAAATGTACTAATTACATTCTAGATAACAAACTTAAATAGAGATAAGTTTTGACCGCTTAAGTTGGACCGATCGGTTAAATTTAATTGTCGGTTAAATCGTCGCTGCTAACATCCTCCCATTCACCTTCACCTTCTCGATTGTCCCGACGCGCGTAGAAAGGAGGCATCTCAGGTCCACCTTCGTCGCTAACATCTTGTTCGGAATCTGGCTCCTCTGCCGTGGAGTCAGAGAGAACCCTGTATATTTCCACCGACGTATTTGCGTCTTCACGTTCTACAGGTCGAATAATGATTTTTATTAGTTCATTTGGAGCTAGAGGTCGATGGAGGGAGTATTTCACTTGGAATGAGTTTTCTTCTACTGAGCAGTCTTGGTCGGGGGTACCCAAATTACCCTCCGGTTTTCCATCCTCCACTAAATCCATAGTCCCCGCCTCGATAGGTAGTCGTGGTTCTGTTGACCATGGATTCGAAAGAAAGCAGTGGAATTCATAGTACTCTGGTTCCCCAACTTCCAAAAGAATTACGTTCCCATCTATGAGATCCACCAAATGACCGTTCCATGTATCTTTGACATCTCTAATTTTAAAAAGCCGGCCAAGCGTGAAGCAGTGCAACTCGAAGTGTGTGCCATTCATTTTTGGTACTTAGCTTTGAAAGTTACTGAGGGTAGAATGATTTGCTTTCTGGGTCAGCTATTTAACTCAATTTTCACGTGTTTTTCTTATCTATTTAAGCATTTGTTTGCTTATCCTGCGAGTTGAACTGTTTGCCGACCTCAAGTTCGCTCAGCCTAAGTGCGCAAGTTAAACCTTAGTGGTATCGGGATTTGTCGAGTACACCATGCAATTGTGTAACTGAACAAATGAGTATATAAATGAAAGCACCGAGATACTACTCATGAATAAAATCAAAACTAGTTTTCCTAGTTATAGCTAGAGGGGTGATAGAACCAACTAAAGCACTTGTCTTAACAGGATGGGGAAAACATAAATAAATAGAAGTGGATAACTAACAGTTTCCGTTGTCATCGGCTCACTCTTCCCTTCCCTTCTACAGTTTATAAAATCTTGACGCACGCCAACTTCTCTCGGTAGTCCCTGCTCCTCTGCGTTTTGCCACTGGATCCGGGGGGTGATGAGGTGTCGAAATGAAAGAGTCATCAAAGTCGTCTTCCAATTGAGTTGATTCCATCCCGTCGCGTTCAGAGTATGGTGACACTTGAATGCGATCGGTCATTCTGAAGTTCATCGGCCCTTGTCCACTCGAACCCGCATCTCCTCTTAGTAAGCGCTCCCAACAATTGAATCTACTCCTTCTGGCTCTCGGACTTGTCTGAGTACCAGCCGTATTCCCTTCGATACAGGCTTTGTTCATTATAACTCGACAGAGTCCTGTGTACATCATCCAGAGTGCAATCACTAAGATTGCAGCTAACACAAACCACACAAACCAGCTGATAGGTCCACTGTGGTAAGCCCGCCAGTGAAATGGTGCATGCTGATTGATAATTCCTTGTGCAAAAGGTTTCGCGATGATTTTCATTGCTTCTTCATCTACGGTTCCTTCGGGTAGATCAACCAAATTCAACCGTAAAGTCTCCAACATCTGACTGTGAGCTTCCTCGCGAAACACATCTGGGATTTTCATTCCAGCTAGTTGCGTCTCCATTTCGTGCAATTCACCGAACAAAGTCCGCAGTAAGGGGTGTTGTTGAATCCTTACAACGAGTCCGGTCTCGTACTGGCAAGTTCTTGGGTCCGGATACAATACCAAACTACCACTGGGGTCCTCTATGCGTCCTTTGCAGGGTGGTCGAATTAGGCAGCTTTTGCAGCTGCTGATCCACTCTCCAGTATCGAAGGCTTGTGAAGTGTAGTTGAGCAGTCTGTAGTCGCTGGATCGCGAGTAAACCAAGTAGGTTGAGTCGTCCAAGTATTCCGCGTAAGGTTCTTCCGGTAAGGCTACCACATGCTGTGCACAAAGTTTTAGAACTGATGTTTGCAAGTCGAAAAACAGACTAGAAAGGCACGTAGATTCTCCACTTCGTGACATTGAAAAAGGTTTTAGACACAGTTTAAGACGATTACTGCCGCTACAATGTGAAATGAGTTTCTCCTCCGTAACTTCGGCAAAATTATCTTTTCTTTCGGATATCAATAAGTAGCTTCTCGAGAAACTGTATCGTGTCGCTGTTGACCCGTCTTCAATTGGTTGAGGTACTGGGACTGCGCGATAAACTTTATGAAATCCGTTAGTGTGGTGTACAGGCACGTTTATCAGGACATTTACGGCTGTTTCTGTAAGTACTGTTGACTCTACTAGTTCAAAGCCGTAATACGTCATTAAATCAGAACGGGGTATAGCTTCCTGCATCCTGTCAAGTTTGAGTCCGTTAAGGACTTGTCGTAAAACTTTTGGAGGTACAAGTGTTGCTGGAATATAGCCCCGAGCTAAACTACTCAACGCGTCATCTAAGATGTAGCCAAAATTGTGAAGTCCGACTTTGAATGCCGCCAATTCTGCTCTCAAAGCAAGCATAGTTTGGGTGAAGTTCGTCATTCCTACATTAAACTGAGCAGAAACCGTGTGAAAGCGAATACCAACTTTGAAGGGACTTAATTCTGCGGTACGTTGCCTGCCTGCCGTGGTCCGAGCTGCATATGGAAGACACCAAGAAAGTTTTTTCTCTATGTCACGCCTCATGAAGGGCCACCAGAACCTCTGCCTGATTCGCAACAGTGTTTTTTCTACTTTGAAATGACCTCCACTCACGGGGGAAGTGTGAAGTTGATCCAAAATTTCTTTTCTGCAAGAAACAGCTACAATCAGCTGCAAATGGGGTTCGATCTTCTCTGGTTGAAACCATTTCCTGTACAAAACTCGATTCTTAAGAACAAGCTCTGACCACCTTGACCAGTAGGCCACTACTTCAGGTCCATGCTGAACTGCCTGTTCTTTTGGAATTAGGTTACGGCCCAGAGGCGAGCAGCTACTTTCTGATCCTGTTGGTGCCCAGTACAAAATACGGCTGATTGCCTCATCTTCCTGCTGCAACCGTTCTAAGTCTGAGTCTGTGCGAGTCCATGTTATGGCGACCCCCTCTTCGTTTTCGTCATCAATGGTTTCTGTAATAGCGTCAACCATAGCACAACGTTCACGTACCCTTTTTAGGGCTTCCTCGATTTCTTGAGGTTCGGGACACTGCCCCGTTACCTGTTCTTTTTCGCCCGGCTCCCATTCAGGCTCTTCTTCTGTCATCCGAGACAACCCATCCGCACTGGCATGTTTGTTGCCCGCGCGATGAACAATTTCGTAATTGAACTCTTGCAAATGTTGGAGCATTCTGAACGTCATGCCGTCTGCATTTTGCCTGAATAGCCATTTTAAGCTGGCGTGATCTGTACGTATGACAAAACTGAGTCCCCATATATAATGTTTGAACCATTTCAAAGCCTGAACTACCGCCAGGGCTTCCCGCTTCGTTGTAGAGTACATAGTTTCGGTCTTACTCAGGCTCCTACTTGCAAATACTATAGGATGTTCCACGCCATCAATGAAATTTGAAAGTACTGCACCCAGACTGACGTTGCTTGCATCTGTGTCAATGATAAAGGGGCAGTCATACCGAGGAAACTGTAGGAAAGGTGCTGTAGCTAGTTCGAGCCGCAGTCGATCGAATGCCATTTGACAACAGGGAGTCCACTCAAATCGAGCGTTTTTCTTTGTTAATTCATGTAAGGGACGAGCAATTTGTGCAAAGTCCTTCACAAAGCGCCGATAATAATTGCAAAATCCAACGAATGACCGTACTTGTTTAACGGTTTTTGGCTCTGGCCATTCTCTGACAGCAGCAACTTTTTGAGGGTCTGGTCGAGCTCCATCTTTATCGATAACATGACTGAGGTATACAACTTTTTGCTGAAGAAGTCTGCATTTCTTGGGCTTAAGTTTCAAGTTTGCTGCTCGCAACAGTTTGAATATAACTTCAATGTGTTTGAAGTGTTCTTCCTCAGTCGAATCGTACGCCAAAACATCATCAAGAAAGATTAGAACCCACTTCCAGAGGTGATCTTTGAAAAGATTGTTCATAAGCCTTTGAAAGGTCCCGGGAGCATTAGATAGACCAAAAGGCATTTTAATGTATTCATACAGTCCACCATCAGGTGTGACGAAAGCCGTTTTCTGTCTATCCTCTGGTGCAACCGGTACCTGCCAGTAGCCACTTGCTAAATCGAGAGAAGAAAAAAATTTTGCTCCCCTCAAAGCATCGAAACTCTGATCTATTTTTGGTATAGGAAAGGCGTCTTTCACCGTAACATCGTTAAGGTCGCGGTAGTCCACGCAGAACCTCCAACTACCATCCTTTTTCTTCTGAAGCACAATAGGAGCGCTGTAGGGACTCGATGAAGGCTGAATGACTCCCTTCTCCAGCATGCTCTTCAGTTCTTCTTGGATAATAGGTATCTTGGCCGGTGAAATACGATGCGGAGCTTTTTTGATGGGTGGAGTATCACCTGTGTCAATTTGATGCTGAACAATGTCAGTGCATCCAAGTTCATTGTTTTTCAACGCAAATACATCCCGATATTCTCGCACTAGCGTTCTCAGCCGATCGAGAGCAACACCAGAAACGCCCGGTGCAGATAATTCCAAAATTTGATCAACTTCCTGGTCTAGAGTGGGATGATCTTGGGCTTTATAGACAGTGTGAGCAACCCAATTCAAAACCTCGTCATCAGTGTCTGTCCATTCCTCATCTTCGGTTTCACTTAGATAATTGCTTTCTGAATATTTGACTTGTGTTTCTCTAGAGAGTTGCGCTGCCATGAGATAGTCAGTTTCTTTGGGACTAGCGCCAGTAACTTCCTGCAGCTGATGATCGCTGACAAACTTTGTATCCTGCATTGACGGGTCAATTTCAGTTTCGCGACAGTAACGGTAGCTGCCAACTGCAGTCAGAGAAACCATGCGCATTACCACCGCCGAACTTTCTTTGCTGCCTGTCCACATTTCGTTTGATCTAAAGTCAATTGTACAACCATGGCGTTTCATTTCCTTGAGGCCAAGTATCATCTGAGGCTTCAAGTTCTGCAACACTAGAACGTGTATTTCCTCACAAATAGAACCCAACTTTAACTCCAATACTGCGCGACCAAGAACATTTATGGTCTTTCCATCGGCTGACTCTAAGCGGCCTTTATATGGCAAAATTCTCGCAAAGCGATCCAAGCTGAAGAGTTTTTCTGCTTGTATTAGATTTGTTGATGCCCCCGTATCAATCAATATTTCCGTTATCGAGTCGTTCACTATTCCATCAACCACGGCTGCTTCGGAACCCTCATCAAAATCCGACGAATCAAACTTTTTCTCGTCGTCTATGGCGGTTGTATTTGTTGCTACGTGCTGTTGTTTGGCCTTTTCGTCGCAAAATTTAACTTTTCTTGCGTCAAAATTTGCATTATCATTGTCTTTTAGCCTATTTGCTTTGAATTCGGCCGGGATAAAGCCTTCTTTACGAAAAACTGTGGCCCTCCCGGCCTCTAGTAGTTTAAAGGACCGGTCTGTTGTTGGGTTTGGCGATCCGGGCAATCCTTAACAAAATGACCTTCCTGACCACATTGGAAACACTGCCTTCCTGCAACTGCTAATCGTCTGCCGAGGCTGTTTTGTTGCGCTGGTACACCACTGTACTGCGCATTGTTCGGTTTTGGACTGATGAATTGTTGACCGTAACGGCTATCAGGCGGATAAGGATTGTACAGACGTTTCTCGTCGCTTTCCTGTTTTGGTTTATTGTCACTATGTGGGACCTCGTATTGCTTCGGAATTACTGACGTCACAAATTTGCTCATCATATTTGACATATTCTTCATAAACTCGGCCTGACTGTTTACTAGTTGATCAATCTTAGCGTTGACAGACCCCGAAAGATCCGTAGAATTCTCAGCAGTTGCGAACACTCTGGATGCATAGCCTCTCTGCATCAATTCATTACTCTGAGTATTCCCCTGAATCTCAACGGGGTTTTCAACAACTGATCTTAAGGACGCTAACCTTCGTCGCTGTCGCATACGAGAATTACGTGCTACAGCATCAAGGCTCAGTGCCCTATTTATAGCAGCCGAGAAGTTTTGGGGATCTTCTCTAAGTAAAAGTTCTTGGATTTCAGCGTCGTAGAGTCCATCAATAAACTGTTCACGGTTCATATCGTCACGGGTTGCAGCATTCATGTTATGGTTCGCTACCTCTCCGATGGACCGTATTCTCCTGGAAAATTCCTGAATTCCCTCCTTTTCACCTTGAATAAGGTTTTTGAACTCGGCTCGAGCAGTTCGTTGGTTTCGGAATGGCATCATTCGAGGGTCTAAGTACTCAAACATCCTCTCCAGAGTAGGTGCCGGATGTCCATCTTCCTGTTCTCAAAAGTGGTTGGGCATTGCAGTGTATTCGTCAAGAGCCCAGCCTGTGAGGCAGGTTGGGACACAAGCCATTGCTTGTTCTTCATCCCAACAATTCGACTCAACAATGCATACAAAATGTTTTTTCCAATCCACCCAAGTTTTGTATATCGGATTAGGGAAACGATCGGGTTGGCGTGCACCTCGCCCATACAGTCCTTGACCATTCAGTGCGTCCGCAGCTTGAATGGCTGCTTCGGCAATTCGTTGTATATCTTCAGCTTGCAACGCCATTTTCGTTATGTAATTGTTTAACCACTTCAACTAGAGTGCTCTTCTAAATTTTGCGAACCCACTTCTTGTCTTACTTCGCGATCTCTCCGGAGTCTGAGTAGTTCTCTCAATCTATCAGCCCGACTTCTGGTTTGAGTTAATTGATTTGTACTCGGGAATTCGGGTACGTGTTCTTCGCTTCTTTGGGCGAGTATTGAATCCAGTTTTGTCGAAGTATGTTGTACACACCTTGGATTGAGACCCAACTTCGTAAAAACTAATCTATTTTAATCTGTCAGAGAGCCCACCCAGGAGCGCCACTGTAGAATTTTGTATTTTTATCGTTAGAAGGCTTCTAGCTGGGGACTGACTAGCGCCCAAAACTCTATCAAATTTGAAAGGTTCTTCGAATAAAAGTGAGTCCGTCTGACAATTAAGTATAGAGTTTTGTCCCCTGTGCTCTCTCAGAGCTGTATAAAAAAATATTTGCTGCGCACAATAATTAATTTCCTTTCCAATAATGAAAATAATAAGTTGTCGAATTGTAGTTACTAAAACAACCAAGTATATATCGGTTCTTTGCCTCGTTGAATTGAAGCTAAGAGTTATGCCCAGAATAAATAATTACGGAGTAGAGGATTAATGAACACAATCAAATATTCTCCTGTTATTCAAATTTAAGAATCATAAACAACTTACAACAGTTGGAAGAATCCCGATTCCACTAAGTCAAAGTAATTTAAGCTAATCCGAAAGATCGATTAATCGCTCTTTTCAACACTTATTTTCTTCTAGGAAAGTTGAACTCACGCGGCAACTTCGTCTCTCAAACTATAACTAACTTAATTAACGAACTACTGCTTTTCAGATTCGCAAATCTCTCTCTGGTCGTTTTTCTTGTGCCTAAGGGTACTCAACCTTATCAGTTTTTTATCAGCAAAACGTAACGTGTCGTTCCTTTTAGAACATTCTGACCTAACGTGTAAGTGTTATGGTTGGCGTGGAAGGTCAGTCACAAGATGCCACTTATCTTATGTTGATGTTTGTTCGAGATGACCGGAGCTGCGTGTTTAACTCGGTTTGATAATTTCAGAATATGGCACAATCCATGTTTCATGCTGAGCAATATGTGTGCAATTTTTCCGCACGCTTGCTTTTTCCCTCCTAAGTAAAGAATACGCATCCAATTTAAACTATGATACCTTTGTTTCCCATTTAGGCTGGAGTAATGTTCCGTTCTAAATAAAACTTTAACCATTTCCCTAGAGTCATCAAAAAAAAGAAAAATAAAACTTAGCTCTTTCTGTCCCTTATTCCCTTGAGGAATGGTTTCAGTGCGAATACTTTGGGATTGAAAGGTATTTTATCCCAACTTTCCACTCTGAACGAGGCCTTGGTAAAATGTTTTGACTCTGGAAAAAAATGTCGTTTCTTTCAAAGGAGTATAAGAAACTAATCTTTCATCTTTTTTCTTTGTTTACTTTAAAAGTCAAAAGAACGGTTTCGGGTACAGGAAAAAGCCCGTTGTTTTTCTCAATGTGTAAGAAATTGTCCCGGAAGTGATCAGTTAAAATTTCATGGTGATCGGACTTGGGGAAGTAGGGTTTTCAGGACTTGCGGGGGGGTCGCAAAAATATGGACGCTTGGATTTGGGACAAAAGGGGCCCTGAAGCTGTACCAGAGAGTAGCAGATCAATATTTCATGCTCTGATAACTCAGTCAAGGTGTGCACGCCAATTCTTGTTTGCCAATGAACTTATGTAAATACCAATGAACTAGTAAATCACCAACTAACAAATTCATTAAACCTTAATTCCTACTAGCTTTCATTTACCTACTAACTTAGAGCGCCAATGGATTTCCAATTATATCAGTCTATTCTCAAATTTCATCGTCGTGGAACATTTCCAGAAGATGTCAATTTTAATCGACAGAAAAAGCACCATTTTAAACAATTATGTAGTCGCTACAACAAACCAAAACTAACTCTATTTAATAAAAAGACCGGACTCAAAGTATTGCATTCGAGGAATGCCAGTTTTATTATCCAAAAACTACATCGGGACCATGAGCATATTAAAGCAGTTAAACTCGAGCGGCTTGTTAAACAATCCTACGATGTCCAAGGAACCCGTTTTATTGTTCGGGAAGTAGTACGCACCTGTGAATATTGCAATGAACAAATTATTCATCGACGTTTCACCGGTCCCTTAGTTCATGCTTCTCGCTCTACTCTGGATAGAATCTGTTACGAACTAGGACTAGTTATTAAGGAAAGGCCGTTACTGGAAAGCAATTGTTTCAAGAACGCCCCTTCGTTAGATCCTACTTCTTTTATTCCTAAAACTGTGGACACTATTGATCCCGATTACAATTGCGTGTGCGCTGCACTTAGCACAATTTTGACCGGAAACCCTAATCAAGGCGGAAAAATTGAAGTAATAATTCGTTCTTTACGGAAAGAAGGCCCGGACCGCCACTTATTAAATCTGATGGGCGCTGACCCTCTTATTAATGGCCCAGATGACCTTAATTTCGTTACAACAACAGATTTGAGAATGCTAGCCCGAACCTTTAGAACTAATATTTACATGTTTTATGACACCGATGAGTTCGAGCAAGCCCACTGGGATTGCTACACTGGAAATAAAATGGGCCCAAATAGAGGAGGAATTTACTTAAAGGCCGGCATGAGCGGTGGAACAATGCATTGTTTTATTGTTACTCGTGTTAAGCAAAAGAAATGAGGGGTAAGTTGTTCAATTTAGATGACATAATTTATTAACCCGGACTAGCACACACATGACAGATATCTAAGTTAAATTAAAGTTCGCTTTTACACTGCATATGGACGCTCGATTTGCACTTTCTTCTTTATCTCCAATAGCGCTTGTTGCTCGGCTTTTTCGTCGTCGGACAAGTCGCTATCACATGCTCGTTGATGCTGTTGTTCGTGTTGCTGTTGTTGTTGACCGTTTGGTGGCTGTTGTTGCTTGCTTGATTGCTGTGATTGCTCGTCTGATTTCGCTGCGAGGGTCTTCTTTCCATTGTTAGACTTGCCGCTTTTTGTTCGCCTCTTTGCCTTCATTTTGGAGTTTCGAATATGCTTTGCCCGTGGCGTTTTGCCAGCCACTGGAGGTAGTTTTATCGGGGCCTTTCCATGTCGCGCTTTAACAATTTTGCCGTCCATACTGCGAGTAAGTTAAATTTTAAAGCCTGGCGAACAAGGGTAATATGGAGCAAGGCCAATAATAGCAATTAGATATGTTCAGTTTTAATGAACAAAAAAAAGAAGATATAAGGGCACCAAATTGATTTCCTTTTCCTTTGATTGGAGTTTCAGCAGGCTAAGTTTTAAAGTGAATGACACCGAGGTTTTCCAACTCGAATAATCTTGGTCTTATTTGCCTTGCTCTAAATCGCGCCACAATTTTGTGTGCCTCTTATGAGGTGTTATTTGCCGTGCAAAACTCCACTTTTGGTATTGTTGGTCATTTGTGTGCTAATTCGGTCTTATCTTTGTTAGAACAAGGTATTTGAGTCCTAAGTGTTTGTTTCATTAGCCCTAATGTTAAGACGCATATTTGTATTTGAGACCTGTCAAAATTAGGACCTATTTATTTTACCCGCAAAAGTTCTGGGTGTGAAAGATAAAGTTGCGACTAACAAAGGTGTCAATAAACTACGCAGGAACTAAATTCTACACCCTTCCCTTCTGCATCATTATTCCCCTGAATAATCTTTGAGAAATTGCTCTAATTTTAGGTAAGTTTTGGCCAGGTTCTACAAAGTTTGTGGTGGTGTTTAATTTGAACTTATTTAAATTCAAAATTTGTTCCTTTTAGGAATTGAATAACCGTCCTGTCGGCCCTCAAGCGCTTGAAACCTCTTTCTTCTCCCCTTGGATCTATCCGCATCAGTCAATTAGAAAGGTATCTTATATAATAAAAGTTTTCCTTCGGTTGATAGTTCTTTTTTTGTTCTACATGATTTTCCCGTGTGCTATGGCAGCCTCGATCGTCGTTCTCCGAGGACAATAGAAAACCCACGATTGATCCCAGTGATCTTCTACAATTCAACGCCTCAGATATAATTGTCTAGTTAGTAACTCAATTCACAAAAAAATCTGTTTTCCTATTCTTCCAAGTCTTGTTATGATTAAACAAGTTTGTATATATTATATATGTTCATTTAGACATATGTGTGTTTTAGTCCTCAATCAACTATGGGTAGTTTGTCGACGGCAATTGCTGGATTCGGGGAGTACCCCGTCCGATTCCAGAATGATGTGGCGGTCGGTTTCACGGTCGTCTATCTGGACCGGACAAGGGCCATGAACCCCAGTGTTTCTAGAATTGTCGTCTTCAAGCAAGGCGGCGAAAGCGTCGAACTTAAGCCAGAATCTTCGGAGCACCGGGAATTCGTGCGGGAGCTGCAGAGGTGGGATGAGGAATTGGTGCGGATGAGGCCAATTCCTCCCGTCTATTTTCAATGCACACACGCTATTAGTGCCCTCACAAAGCCGGTGTACGATGCAATAGCCTTCGGGCCACCCACCATCATTGAAAGGCCGTGGCCTTTCTCGACGCCACAAGATCGACCGAACTGGTGGGTGGTAGACGAAAACGTTGTTTGAGTTATCTAAACTTGTAATTCTATCCTTAAACCCCTTTTTGTATGTATGCTGTTGCTACTTTAATTAAGACTCTACAAACTGTTTGTTTTCTCTAAGGATATAATTATCAATTTAGTTAGCTTTGTATAAAAATTATCAAGAAACGGCAGAGATCAATCCTGTTAGCACGAAGTCCATATACTACTTTGTTTATTGGTTTTTTCCCCACATCTTTGGCGTCCAAGTGATAATCTTCTTTTCCGTTTGCGTGGACACATCCTTCAAACAAGGAGAATAAAGTATTGATTGGAATGCGGGTAACGGTTCATTCGTCAAAGGGTTGACCCACTTAGACAACATAGCCGACTTAAATTCTTTGCCCGCCGCACTATCCAGTAAAAGCAATAATTCGTTTTCGTCTTCCAGTTGTAAAATAACAAACCTATCCTCGCAAAATTGTACCCGCTGGTATACGACAACCCAATCTAGAACTTTTGACTCCCAAATTAGAAGAACCATGATGGAAATGTTGTTTTTTTTTTGGGGTTATAGCTTTGATAGGCGCTGATTTTGATCTCTGGTTTTCTGGTTTTGTGGCTAAATGTACTAATTACATTCTAGATAACAAACTTAAATAGAGATAAGTTTTGACCGCTTAAGTTGGACCGATCGGTTAAATTTAATTGTCGGTTAAATCGTCGCTGCTAACATCCTCCCATTCACCTTCACCTTCTCGATTGTCCCGACGCGCGTAGAAAGGAGGCATCTCAGGTCCACCTTCGTCGCTAACATCTTGTTCGGAATCTGGCTCCTCTGCCGTGGAGTCAGAGAGAACCCTGTATATTTCCACCGACGTATTTGCGTCTTCACGTTCTACAGGTCGAATAATGATTTTTATTAGTTCATTTGGAGCTAGAGGTCGATGGAGGGAGTATTTCACTTGGAATGAGTTTTCTTCTACTGAGCAGTCTTGGTCGGGGGTACCCAAATTACCCTCCGGTTTTCCATCCTCCACTAAATCCATAGTCCCCGCCTCGATAGGTAGTCGTGGTTCTGTTGACCATGGATTCGAAAGAAAGCAGTGGAATTCATAGTACTCTGGTTCCCCAACTTCCAAAAGAATTACGTTCCCATCTATGAGATCCACCAAATGACCGTTCCATGTATCTTTGACATCTCTAATTTTAAAAAGCCGGCCAAGCGTGAAGCAGTGCAACTCGAAGTGTGTGCCATTCATTTTTGGTACTTAGCTTTGAAAGTTACTGAGGGTAGAATGATTTGCTTTCTGGGTCAGCTATTTAACTCAATTTTCACGTGTTTTTCTTATCTATTTAAGCATTTGTTTGCTTATCCTGCGAGTTGAACTGTTTGCCGACCTCAAGTTCGCTCAGCCTAAGTGCGCAAGTTAAACCTTAGTGGTATCGGGATTTGTCGAGTACACCATGCAATTGTGTAACTGAACAAATGAGTATATAAATGAAAGCACCGAGATACTACTCATGAATAAAATCAAAACTAGTTTTCCTAGTTATAGCTAGAGGGGTGATAGAACCAACTAAAGCACTTGTCTTAACAGGATGGGGAAAACATAAATAAATAGAAGTGGATAACTAACAGTTTCCGTTGTCATCGGCTCACTCTTCCCTTCCCTTCTACAGTTTATAAAATCTTGACGCACGCCAACTTCTCTCGGTAGTCCCTGCTCCTCTGCGTTTTGCCACTGGATCCGGGGGGTGATGAGGTGTCGAAATGAAAGAGTCATCAAAGTCGTCTTCCAATTGAGTTGATTCCATCCCGTCGCGTTCAGAGTATGGTGACACTTGAATGCGATCGGTCATTCTGAAGTTCATCGGCCCTTGTCCACTCGAACCCGCATCTCCTCTTAGTAAGCGCTCCCAACAATTGAATCTACTCCTTCTGGCTCTCGGACTTGTCTGAGTACCAGCCGTATTCCCTTCGATACAGGCTTTGTTCATTATAACTCGACAGAGTCCTGTGTACATCATCCAGAGTGCAATCACTAAGATTGCAGCTAACACAAACCACACAAACCAGCTGATAGGTCCACTGTGGTAAGCCCGCCAGTGAAATGGTGCATGCTGATTGATAATTCCTTGTGCAAAAGGTTTCGCGATGATTTTCATTGCTTCTTCATCTACGGTTCCTTCGGGTAGATCAACCAAATTCAACCGTAAAGTCTCCAACATCTGACTGTGAGCTTCCTCGCGAAACACATCTGGGATTTTCATTCCAGCTAGTTGCGTCTCCATTTCGTGCAATTCACCGAACAAAGTCCGCAGTAAGGGGTGTTGTTGAATCCTTACAACGAGTCCGGTCTCGTACTGGCAAGTTCTTGGGTCCGGATACAATACCAAACTACCACTGGGGTCCTCTATGCGTCCTTTGCAGGGTGGTCGAATTAGGCAGCTTTTGCAGCTGCTGATCCACTCTCCAGTATCGAAGGCTTGTGAAGTGTAGTTGAGCAGTCTGTAGTCGCTGGATCGCGAGTAAACCAAGTAGGTTGAGTCGTCCAAGTATTCCGCGTAAGGTTCTTCCGGTAAGGCTACCACATGCTGTGCACAAAGTTTTAGAACTGATGTTTGCAAGTCGAAAAACAGACTAGAAAGGCACGTAGATTCTCCACTTCGTGACATTGAAAAAGGTTTTAGACACAGTTTAAGACGATTACTGCCGCTACAATGTGAAATGAGTTTCTCCTCCGTAACTTCGGCAAAATTATCTTTTCTTTCGGATATCAATAAGTAGCTTCTCGAGAAACTGTATCGTGTCGCTGTTGACCCGTCTTCAATTGGTTGAGGTACTGGGACTGCGCGATAAACTTTATGAAATCCGTTAGTGTGGTGTACAGGCACGTTTATCAGGACATTTACGGCTGTTTCTGTAAGTACTGTTGACTCTACTAGTTCAAAGCCGTAATACGTCATTAAATCAGAACGGGGTATAGCTTCCTGCATCCTGTCAAGTTTGAGTCCGTTAAGGACTTGTCGTAAAACTTTTGGAGGTACAAGTGTTGCTGGAATATAGCCCCGAGCTAAACTACTCAACGCGTCATCTAAGATGTAGCCAAAATTGTGAAGTCCGACTTTGAATGCCGCCAATTCTGCTCTCAAAGCAAGCATAGTTTGGGTGAAGTTCGTCATTCCTACATTAAACTGAGCAGAAACCGTGTGAAAGCGAATACCAACTTTGAAGGGACTTAATTCTGCGGTACGTTGCCTGCCTGCCGTGGTCCGAGCTGCATATGGAAGACACCAAGAAAGTTTTTTCTCTATGTCACGCCTCATGAAGGGCCACCAGAACCTCTGCCTGATTCGCAACAGTGTTTTTTCTACTTTGAAATGACCTCCACTCACGGGGGAAGTGTGAAGTTGATCCAAAATTTCTTTTCTGCAAGAAACAGCTACAATCAGCTGCAAATGGGGTTCGATCTTCTCTGGTTGAAACCATTTCCTGTACAAAACTCGATTCTTAAGAACAAGCTCTGACCACCTTGACCAGTAGGCCACTACTTCAGGTCCATGCTGAACTGCCTGTTCTTTTGGAATTAGGTTACGGCCCAGAGGCGAGCAGCTACTTTCTGATCCTGTTGGTGCCCAGTACAAAATACGGCTGATTGCCTCATCTTCCTGCTGCAACCGTTCTATGTCTGAGTCTGTGCGAGTCCATGTTATGGCGACCCCCTCTTCGTTTTCGTCATCAATGGTTTCTGTAATAGAGTCAATCATAGCACAACGTTCACGTACCCTTTTTAGGGCTTCCTCGATTTCTTGAGGTTCGGGACACTGCCCCGTTACCTGTTCTTTTTCGCCCGGCTCCCATTCAGGCTCTTCTTCTGTCATCCGAGACAACCCATCCGCACTGGCATGTTTGTTGCCCGCGCGATGAACAATTTCGTAATTGAACTCTTGCAAATGTTGGAGCATTCTGAACGTCATGCCGTCTGCATTTTGCCTGAATAGCCATTTTAAGCTGGCGTGATCTGTACGTATGACAAAACTGAGTCCCCATATATAATGTTTGAACCATTTCAAAGCCTGAACTACCGCCAGGGCTTCCCGCTTCGTTGTAGAGTACATAGTTTCGGTCTTACTCAGGCTCCTACTTGCAAATACTATAGGATGTTCCACGCCATCAATGAAATTTGAAAGTACTGCACCCAGACTGACGTTGCTTGCATCTGTGTCAATGATAAAGGGGCAGTCATACCGAGGAAACTGTAGGACAGGTGCTGTAGCTAGTTCGAGCCGCAGTCGATCGAATGCCATTTGACAACAGGGAGTCCACTCAAATCGAGCGTTTTTCTTTGTTAATTCATGTAAGGGACGAGCAATTTGTGCAAAGTCCTTCACAAAGCGCCGATAATAATTGCAAAATCCAACGAATGACCGTACTTGTTTAACGGTTTTTGGCTCTGGCCATTCTCTGACAGCAGCAACTTTTTGAGGGTCTGGTCGAGCTCCATCTTTATCGATAACATGACTGAGGTATACAACTTTTTGCTGAAGAAGTCTGCATTTCTTGGGCTTAAGTTTCAAGTTTGCTGCTCGCAACAGTTTGAATATAACTTCAATGTGTTTGAAGTGTTCTTCCTCAGTCGAATCGTACGCCAAAACATCATCAAGAAAGATTAGAACCCACTTCCAGAGGTGATCTTTGAAAAGATTGTTCATAAGCCTTTGAAAGGTCCCGGGAGCATTAGATAGACCAAAAGGCATTTTAATGTATTCATACAGTCCACCATCAGGTGTGACGAAAGCCGTTTTCTGTCTATCCTCTGGTGCAACCGGTACCTGCCAGTAGCCACTTGCTAAATCGAGAGAAGAAAAAAATTTTGCTCCCCTCAAAGCATCGAAACTCTGATCTATTTTTGGTATAGGAAAGGCGTCTTTCACCGTAACATCGTTAAGGTCGCGGTAGTCCACGCAGAACCTCCAACTACCATCCTTTTTCTTCTGAAGCACAATAGGAGCGCTGTAGGGACTCGATGAAGGCTGAATGACTCCCTTCTCCAGCATGCTCTTCAGTTCTTCTTGGATAATAGGTATCTTGGCCGGTGAAATACGATGCGGAGCTTTTTTGATGGGTGGAGTATCACCTGTGTCAATTTGATGCTGAACAATGTCAGTGCATCCAAGTTCATTGTTTTTCAACGCAAATACATCCCGATATTCTCGCACTAGCGTTCTCAGCCGATCGAGAGCAACACCAGAAACGCCCGGTGCAGATAATTCCAAAATTTGATCAACTTCCTGGTCTAGAGTGGGATGATCTTGGGCTTTATAGACAGTGTGAGCAACCCAATTCAAAACCTCGTCATCAGTGTCTGTCCATTCCTCATCTTCGGTTTCACTTAGATAATTGCTTTCTGAATATTTGACTTGTGTTTCTCTAGAGAGTTGCGCTGCCATGAGATAGTCAGTTTCTTTGGGACTAGCGCCAGTAACTTCCTGCAGCTGATGATCGCTGACAAACTTTGTATCCTGCATTGACGGGTCAATTTCAGTTTCGCGACAGTAACGGTAGCTGCCAACTGCAGTCAGAGAAACCATGCGCATTACCACCGCCGAACTTTCTTTGCTGCCTGTCCACATTTCGTTTGATCTAAAGTCAATTGTACAACCATGGCGTTTCATTTCCTTGAGGCCAAGTATCATCTGAGGCTTCAAGTTCTGCAACACTAGAACGTGTATTTCCTCACAAATAGAACCCAACTTTAACTCCAATACTGCGCGACCAAGAACATTTATGGTCTTTCCATCGGCTGACTCTAAGCGGCCTTTATATGGCAAAATTCTCGCAAAGCGATCCAAGCTGAAGAGTTTTTCTGCTTGTATTAGATTTGTTGATGCCCCCGTATCAATCAATATTTCCGTTATCGAGTCGTTCACTATTCCATCAACCACGGCTGCTTCGGAACCCTCATCAAAATCCGACGAATCAAACTTTTTCTCGTCGTCTATGGCGGTTGTATTTGTTGCTACGTGCTGTTGTTTGGCCTTTTCGTCGCAAAATTTAACTTTTCTTGCGTCAAAATTTGCATTATCATTGTCTTTTAGCCTATTTGCTTTGAATTCGGCCGGGATAAAGCCTTCTTTACGAAAAACTGTGGCCCTCCCGGCCTCTAGTAGTTTAAAGGACCGGTCTGTTGTTGGGTTTGGCGATCCGGGCAATCCTTAACAAAATGACCTTCCTGACCACATTGGAAACACTGCCTTCCTGCAACTGCTAATCGTCTGCCGAGGCTGTTTTGTTGCGCTGGTACACCACTGTACTGCGCATTGTTCGGTTTTGGACTGATGAATTGTTGACCGTAACGGCTATCAGGCGGATAAGGATTGTACAGACGTTTCTCGTCGCTTTCCTGTTTTGGTTTATTGTCACTATGTGGGACCTCGTATTGCTTCGGAATTACTGACGTCACAAATTTGCTCATCATATTTGACATATTCTTCATAAACTCGGCCTGACTGTTTACTAGTTGATCAATCTTAGCGTTGACAGACCCCGAAAGATCCGTAGAATTCTCAGCAGTTGCGAACACTCTGGATGCATAGCCTCTCTGCATCAATTCATTACTCTGAGTATTCCCCTGAATCTCAACGGGGTTTTCAACAACTGATCTTAAGGACGCTAACCTTCGTCGCTGTCGCATACGAGAATTACGTGCTACAGCATCAAGGCTCAGTGCCCTATTTATAGCAGCCGAGAAGTTTTGGGGATCTTCTCTAAGTAAAAGTTCTTGGATTTCAGCGTCGTAGAGTCCATCAATAAACTGTTCACGGTTCATATCGTCACGGGTTGCAGCATTCATGTTATGGTTCGCTACCTCTCCGATGGACCGTATTCTCCTGGAAAATTCCTGAATTCCCTCCTTTTCACCTTGAATAAGGTTTTTGAACTCGGCTCGAGCAGTTCGTTGGTTTCGGAATGGCATCATTCGAGGGTCTAAGTACTCAAACATCCTCTCCAGAGTAGGTGCCGGATGTCCATCTTCCTGTTCTCAAAAGTGGTTGGGCATTGCAGTGTATTCGTCAAGAGCCCAGCCTGTGAGGCAGGTTGGGACACAAGCCATTGCTTGTTCTTCATCCCAACAATTCGACTCAACAATGCATACAAAATGTTTTTTCCAATCCACCCAAGTTTTGTATATCGGATTAGGGAAACGATCGGGTTGGCGTGCACCTCGCCCATACAGTCCTTGACCATTCAGTGCGTCCGCAGCTTGAATGGCTGCTTCGGCAATTCGTTGTATATCTTCAGCTTGCAACGCCATTTTCGTTATGTAATTGTTTAACCACTTCAACTAGAGTGCTCTTCTAAATTTTGCGAACCCACTTCTTGTCTTACTTCGCGATCTCTCCGGAGTCTGAGTAGTTCTCTCAATCTATCAGCCCGACTTCTGGTTTGAGTTAATTGATTTGTACTCGGGAATTCGGGTACGTGTTCTTCGCTTCTTTGGGCGAGTATTGAATCCAGTTCTGTCGAAGTATGTTGTACACACCTTGGATTGAGACCCAACTTCGTAAAAACTAATCTATTTTAATCTGTCAGAGAGCCCACCCAGGAGCGCCACTGTAGAATTTTGTATTTTTATCGTTAGAAGGCTTCTAGCTGGGGACTGACTAGCGCCCAAAACTCTATCAAATTTGAAAGGTTCTTCGAAGAAAAGTGAGTCCGTCTGACAATTAAGTATAGAGTTTTGTCCCCTGTGCTCTCTCAGAGCTGTATAAAAAAATATTTGCTGCGCACAATAATTAATTTCCTTTCCAATAATGAAAATAATAAGTTGTCGAATTGTAGTTACTAAAACAACCAAGTATATATCGGTTCTTTGCCTCGTTGAATTGAAGCTAAGAGTTATGCCCAGAATAAATAATTACGGAGTAGAGGATTAATGAACACAATCAAATATTCTCCTGTTATTCAAATTTAAGAATCATAAACAACTTACAACAGTTGGAAGAATCCCGATTCCACTAAGTCAAAGTAATTTAAGCTAATCCGAAAGATCGATTAATCGCTCTTTTCAACACTTATTTTCTTCTAGGAAAGTTGAACTCACGCGGCAACTTCGTCTCTCAAACTATAACTAACTTAATTAACGAACTACTGCTTTTCAGATTCGCAAATCTCTCTCTGGTCGTTTTTCTTGTGCCTAAGGGTACTCAACCTTATCAGTTTTTTATCAGCAAAACGTAACGTGTCGTTCCTTTTAGAACATTCTGACCTAACGTGTAAGTGTTATGGTTGGCGTGGAAGGTCAGTCACAAGATGCCACTTATCTTATGTTGATGTTTGTTCGAGATGACCGGAGCTGCGTGTTTAACTCGGTTTGATAATTTCAGAATATGGCACAATCCATGTTTCATGCTGAGCAATATGTGTGCAATTTTTCCGCACGCTTGCTTTTTCCCTCCTAAGTAAAGAATACGCATCCAATTTAAACTATGATACCTTTGTTTCCCATTTAGGCTGGAGTAATGTTCCGTTCTAAATAAAACTTTAACCATTTCCCTAGAGTCATCAAAAAAAAGAAAAATAAAACTTAGCTCTTTCTGTCCCTTATTCCCTTGAGGAATGGTTTCAGTGCGAATACTTTGGGATTGAAAGGTATTTTATCCCAACTTTCCACTCTGAACGAGGCCTTGGTAAAATGTTTTGACTCTGGAAAAAAATGTCGTTTCTTTCAAAGGAGTATAAGAAACTAATCTTTCATCTTTTTTCTTTGTTTACTTTAAAAGTCAAAAGAACGGTTTCGGGTACAGGAAAAAGCCCGTTGTTTTTCTCAATGTGTAAGAAATTGTCCCGGAAGTGATCAGTTAAAATTTCATGGTGATCGGACTTGGGGAAGTAGGGTTTTCAGGACTTGCGGGGGGGTCGCAAAAATATGGACGCTTGGATTTGGGACAAAAGGGGCCCTGAAGCTGTACCAGAGAGTAGCAGATCAATATTTCATGCTCTGATAACTCAGTCAAGGTGTGCACGCCAATTCTTGTTTGCCAATGAACTTATGTAAATACCAATGAACTAGTAAATCACCAACTAACAAATTCATTAAACCTTAATTCCTACTAGCTTTCATTTACCTACTAACTTAGAGCGCCAATGGATTTCCAATTATATCAGTCTATTCTCAAATTTCATCGTCGTGGAACATTTCCAGAAGATGTCAATTTTAATCGACAGAAAAAGCACCATTTTAAACAATTATGTAGTCGCTACAACAAACCAAAACTAACTCTATTTAATAAAAAGACCGGACTCAAAGTATTGCATTCGAGGAATGCCAGTTTTATTATCCAAAAACTACATCGGGACCATGAGCATATTAAAGCAGTTAAACTCGAGCGGCTTGTTAAACAATCCTACGATGTCCAAGGAACCCGTTTTATTGTTCGGGAAGTAGTACGCACCTGTGAATATTGCAATGAACAAATTATTCATCGACGTTTCACCGGTCCCTTAGTTCATGCTTCTCGCTCTACTCTGGATAGAATCTGTTACGAACTAGGACTAGTTATTAAGGAAAGGCCGTTACTGGAAAGCAATTGTTTCAAGAACGCCCCTTCGTTAGATCCTACTTCTTTTATTCCTAAAACTGTGGACACTATTGATCCCGATTACAATTGCGTGTGCGCTGCACTTAGCACAATTTTGACCGGAAACCCTAATCAAGGCGGAAAAATTGAAGTAATAATTCTTTCTTTACGGAAAGAAGGCCCGGACCGCCACTTATTAAATCTGATGGGCGCTGACCCTCTTATTAATGGCCCAGATGACCTTAATTTCGTTACAACAACAGATTTGAGAATGCTAGCCCGAACCTTTAGAACTAATATTTACATGTTTTATGACACCGATGAGTTCGAGCAAGCCCACTGGGATTGCTACACTGGAAATAAAATGGGCCCAAATAGAGGAGGAATTTACTTAAAGGCCGGCATGAGCGGTGGAACAATGCATTGTTTTATTGTTACTCGTGTTAAGCAAAAGAAATGAGGGGTAAGTTGTTCAATTTAGATGACATAATTTATTAACCCGGACTAGCACACACATGACAGATATCTAAGTTAAATTAAAGTTCGCTTTTACACTGCATATGGACGCTCGATTTGCACTTTCTTCTTTATCTCCAATAGCGCTTGTTGCTCGGCTTTTTCGTCGTCGGACAAGTCGCTATCACATGCTCGTTGATGCTGTTGTTCGTGTTGCTGTTGTTGTTGACCGTTTGGTGGCTGTTGTTGCTTGCTTGATTGCTGTGATTGCTCGTCTGATTTCGCTGCGAGGGTCTTCTTTCCATTGTTAGACTTGCCGCTTTTTGTTCGCCTCTTTGCCTTCATTTTGGAGTTTCGAATATGCTTTGCCCGTGGCGTTTTGCCAGCCACTGGAGGTAGTTTTATCGGGGCCTTTCCATGTCGCGCTTTAACAATTTTGCCGTCCATACTGCGAGTAAGTTAAATTTTAAAGCCTGGCGAACAAGGGTAATATGGAGCAAGGCCAATAATAGCAATTAGATATGTTCAGTTTTAATGAACAAAAAAAAAGAAGATATAAGGGCACCAAATTGATTTCCTTTTCCTTTGATTGGAGTTTCAGCAGGCTAAGTTTTAAAGTGAATGACACCGAGGTTTTCCAACTCGAATAATCTTGGTCTTATTTGCCTTGCTCTAAATCGCGCCACAATTTTGTGTGCCTCTTATGAGGTGTTATTTGCCGTGCAAAACTCCACTTTTGGTATTGTTGGTCATTTGTGTGCTAATTCGGTCTTATCTTTGTTAGAACAAGGTATTTGAGTCCTAAGTGTTTGTTTCATTAGCCCTAATGTTAAGACGCATATTTGTATTTGAGACCTGTCAAAATTAGGACCTATTTATTTTACCCGCAAAAGTTCTGGGTGTGAAAGATAAAGTTGTGACTAACAAAGGTGTCAATAAGCTACGCAGGAACTAAATTCTACAAGAGAGGTGGGTTGGTAAAGTTCTCAAAATTGTTTTTTGTTATCAATGGTGGTTGCCTGTAGTTTGTGGAGCATGCTAAATGATCATAGTTAGTTAATTAGATGCCTTGGCTACATGGATCTGTTTGACCTCTACGGCAATTCTCTTCATGCCCTCATCAGGCACCTTGTGCAGCTGTGGAATCTTCTTGAGGTAGTTTGCATACAACCTGTTACAGAGGCGGCCTCTCTCGTACGGGTTCAACTCCTGAAATAGAAAAATGTTTTAAATGCCAAAGCTTGTGTTCGCTTCAAAGCAATCAACATTTTGAGGAATTGGACAACAAAAAGACAAGGCTCAGCTCATAATGTTCTGGTTCCAGTCAGTAGTTTGAATTAACTTAAGCTCTAGCAGTTGTTATCAGATCTAGCGAGCTCTCTTTATTTATCAAAATTGATCGGAAACGTTTGCTCAAAATCACAAATTTAAAGATTAAAATTAAAGTCTTTTGAAGATACGCTAATATGTCTAGTGGCTTTCATGGACAGTTATATTTCGGATGATAGTATGCATAAATAAGCAAAATATGCCGTGAGTAAAGTTATGAAGGTGCCATCCTAACTAGCAACTAGAGATCCAGGAAGCCGTTTCAATATATATATAATGAGTGAATGGGAGTAAGAGACTAACCTGGATGAGGTCTGTGATGTTTTTGCCTCTAGTCATTCTCCACATGAAGTTGTAGAGCTGTTTCATTTGATTGATCTTATTCTTAGACACTTTGTGCCACTGCAGATGCTGCTCACGCACGTACCTACAATAGGAACCCCATCAATATTTCACACACAATCGTTTCAGCAAATTTTTTACGTCAATTTTTACGATCAGTTGGCTCCATCCCAGTCACCAGCAATTAGACGACTTAAGTAGAGACACCAGCAATTAGTTCGATTTTGCGAACCCGATAATTGGCGATACCAGAGATGCCCAAGAAACTACCCAAGCACAGTAGTCAAAACATGTGGAGAACTACAGCGCTATACTTAAGTCACGTTATAAATTCGTACGAACATACCCCCCCCCCCATCACTTTTAACCCCACTGACTTATACTTTGGGAAAACGAACAATTGCTCCAAGTGTTGATATGAATTACGTTGGTCCTCAAAGGTTTTATATAAGAATAACATTTTACATTCTCTGTCTCCACTCGAACTGTGTGCCGACAATGTTGATCAAGTAAGATGTGATCTGAGCTGTGACAATGGAGTAGAATATGATGCCCCAGAGACACATGCCCTGAGCCAGCATCTTCTCGAATGCAGTGTGAGGAGTCATGATGCCAAAACCTGTGGTCGTCGTTACCATGGTAACAAAATAGATGCACTGAAGCAGCTGAAACAACTCGCGCTATTTGTTTTTTTTTTGTCTGAGGAACTGCAAATGTTTTCTTTCGCTTTCAAAACAACAACCTAATTTTTT
Organism: Convolutriloba macropyga; assembly: GCF_964194025.1. Lineage (NCBI taxonomy): Eukaryota > Metazoa > Xenacoelomorpha > Acoela > Convolutidae > Convolutriloba > Convolutriloba macropyga. The sequence continues at coordinate 17,256,822 of NC_134469.1, read as the reverse complement.
TAGTAAGGAAAACCTCAAGGAAAAATGACCCTTGGGAAAAACCGATTCGAATATATATAAGAGCCATGCATCGCTGCCCTCGGGACTTGATAGAAAACTATCACAACCAAAAAATTTATCATTAGTGAGATTTAAGGTTAATGTTTCTTTCTGGGTGTTTGTTTCTGTGGTTTGTTTCTATGGTGGGTTATTTCCGTGGGTTTTATTTCCGTGGTGAATTCTTTTCGATTAGAATCAGACTCGGGATATTTTACCTGGCGGTTTATTTGCTAGACCCGGCTTCCTTAAATTTATTTACCCAATGTTTTTTGATGGGTTAGAAAGTAATGCTTAAAAAGACCAAATTTGACATTTTGACGAAAAAAATTTGAGCACAATTAACACCGACCGCTAATTGTATGGGATTACACAAATTTGCACTGAAAAATTAACGCAATAGTCTTGTTTGATCGTACGTAATTTCGATACGGTTTGAAAGTCTCAACGCATTTTGAACAAGTACCTCTCTGTTATCTCACCCTTTTGCCTATATTAGATGCACTATCGTCGAACTTGTCATAATAGACGGTGTATTCGGTGGGGTCCACATCCCAGAATCTTCCTCCCCGATAAACCCACTCAACTCCATCCAGGTATATCATTCTGGCTGTGGTGCGACCAGGTGTGATCCCACTGGGCAAAAATGCTTTGGGCGATTTCTTCAGAACATTCTCATCAATGAAGTAAACGTCGGAGTACACTAAAACAAATTTGCTTGAAAATTGTCTTTCATTAAATTGAAGCCAGCCTGTTTTTTTTTCATAAAACCCACCCTTGACTGATGACAATTTGACGAATTGTTTGTTCCCAATGATTACCCGTACTTAACGCCAAGTCATTATCAGTAATGGGCAAGTATAATTGCAAGTATCAGCACTGATTCAGAGCTATATGATCATAATTCAGTCTTGTGCAGTCTTGTCGGTTAGTTTTAGGCTTAATCCAAGTCTTGGCAGTAAGAAAAGGATAAAACAGCCGGAAAATGTAAAAAATAAGCTGAAAAACCGTCAAAAATAGCCGAGTGTACAGTTAGAATTTCATATTTGAGAAATGAAGAAGAAAAGCTTGTTATCAAAAATTCACTTCATAAAAACAGACACTCACCCAAAGGATTTGTTTTAGATGTGTTTGGGAGAGCATTTCCTGTCACGTCTCCTTTCACTATCCAGCATTCCCTGGGCAACAGCACCACTTTTGCCCTCTCGCATAAAGTAGAACTCCGTCAAATTTTATTGAAGTCTTAGAAGCTTTTAAACCTTGAGACAAGAAAAACTTATAGCTCGAAAGCTTAGAGAGCTGTGAAAAAGAGGAAAATATCAGGGCGTGCTGTTGGAAAATATCCGGCAGGTTGCTGGAAAATAGCCGCGAAACAGACTTGTAGGCCGGGTAGTTTTACAAAAATCACCAAGCATAAAGGCAAAAGGCTGCAATTCGGAATGAGAATTTATTCTTATTCCAAATTATTTCGGAAACAAGTTTCAAACACAATTGTCCCTCACAAAAACCTCTATTTAATTTCATTGATAGTTTACATTCTCGACAACAGAAGTCATTTTATTAAGTGAGGTAAATCATGTATGCTTAACTAACTAATCGAACGATTGACCTAAAAATCTATACAAAATGCAGTAAAAATGACGTCATGCACACAAATTTAGTTGCAAAATGGTGGAAGTCACCGAAACAAGTCGCACTTTGATTCCTTGGCGAGTGGTCAATTTGTTGTGTGGTCAAAATTTGGCGAGTGGTCAAAATATGGAAGGCGATGAAACGAAGACATCAACGAAATACTCCAAAAAAGAACCAAGGCTTCATCCAGCTTCAAAAATTTTAAATTATTTCCTTAAAAAACACGTCAACTTCTAAACTCCAACTACCTAAAACCTATATAAAAAAGAAGAATGAAGTTTGTTTTCGACATTAAAATAATGGGCTTCCGGAGGCCGGGAGAGTAGTGACGGAGTGTGGCAAAAAAGTGCTGGCGGTTGTGTGGTGGAGGCGGTGATTCTTGGGTGGGGAAGGAGGTGGGATGGAGGTAGGTGAGTGTGAAGTGTTAGAAAGCACCAAAATTTTTCAATCTGATAATTTCACTTCAAAAATTGCTGACTTTGCGTCCTCAACTGAACCTAATTTAGTGAATGTAAATGTCATTTGTATGACTGAAGTAAAAAATCTTTTTTAAAAACTATAGATCAAACGCCGGATCAATTTCAACGCGGAAGAAAGCAAAAATGTATAAACACAAGAATGCCTGAAACCAACCGAAGAATCGTAGACTATAAACTCTTGTTTTAATAATTCATCTGTATCAGTATTCCTCTATATATGTTAACAGAACAAACAACTAAACCTAAAGATGACAAAGAGGAGATTTGGAAAACCATTTATAAAGAAACATGTCAAATACAAAGAAAAAACCGAAAAACATAAACCGACAAATGTCGGAAGAATTGCTCTTGAACGACAGGCGAGGCAATTTAATTCAAGGGCAGTAGCCTAGATCAATTTTTCTTCATGGGTGCAAAAAATTTGCCCCCCGCCGTGATTCAAACCACTGACCTCCCAATCCACAGCCTTAACCACTAACCACTGCGCTACAGCTCACTTAACACTCCTTTTCTGCAACCAATTTTATATTCGCTTTACTTCGGAGCGATAGCGATCACTCGAAAATGAAGAACGAAAGCGTGAAAAAGTGACTTGAGAAGTAAAAGAACGTTCTTGAAGAGAAGCGCAAAACTGTCAAGCGAAAAATTTGCATTAAAAAGACACACGCGTGTACAATAATTGCAATGAACTTCGTTCAAGAGCAATTAAAGATCACCCCTCTAATTTGACGTCAGTGAAAGTCGATACTTATTATCTTCCTTTTTTTCACTTATACCAGCTTCAAAAATGCATTTTAGTTTCAGTTGATGGAAGAAAAATAGAGGCCCCGAATGGCCATTTTTAAAATTTTAAAAAATTATTTGAGCATCAATGTCAGCACCAATATCATGAAAACGGCAGTTACGTCCATATAAAGTAACTTTTGGCAGCTGTTCAATGAATAAAACAGCAAAAACAAACATAACTGACTAGCGTCGGGCCAATTGCTCTGAAGCCAACGGCGAGCGGTTCGCTTCGGTAGCAACCAACTGTGGCTTAGGGACGCTTACATTAGGAGAAATGAGCGGAGAGGCGGGGTTAAACTGATGTAGGGGAGCAGATGACTGAGGGGGTTACATTTTTGAGACTAGGAACCGCACTTCACAGCTTTTGAAATTGATTCCTCAAAACAGATTCGGTGAATTGGAGACTAACAAGGCGTAAGAATGTAAGAGAGCTGCTCGGCCACCTAATGCCTTCCAAGCGTTCCCTGCTTATCTTGTTTTTGAGGACGAAAAGTCAAATGCGTAAGACAAAAAAATTGGTCACTAGAAAACATAGCCGGCACATTACCGCAAAATAGCCGCGATAGATGGTTGTGGCTATGACCACCAGTCCTCTATTAGACCACTAGACTTTTTGGGTTAGATTCGGACTGTCATTTTTATGAGACACATAAGCTCTATAAGGAGAAAGTCCTAATAAAGCTTTTCAAAATTAATATTCGAAATCAAAAACTTAAGACTCTAATAATCAAGAATTAACGCATATATGTTTGGCACTACTAAGTTGCAAACTAATGAGTTCAGAAGTCATTTTATTGAGTGTGGTAAGTCACGCAAATCACCTAAAAAACAAAAACGCGGGACGCAGGGTAAGACGAAACAAAAATCTGTTACACGAAGTAAAAAAAACATAGCAGGACAAATCCTGACGGACAATTCAAAGAATTTTCATTGACTAAACAGAAAAACTAGACCTGGAACGGACTATGAGTGAATTGAGAAAATCATTTTAAAAAAATCAGATCAAAAAATAAGAAAAAAAAACAAAAAAAAACAATGACAAAATGCCGCATGTGAACAAAAAAACCACTAGCGAGAAATGAAAATTTAATTCAAACAAAAAACTAGGCCTAGATTAAGTTGTGAATGGATTGGGGAAACCATTTAGAAAAAAATGCAATCCAAAAAATCGAAAAAACAGTAAAAATCAGAGTGAAATTGCCGCATGTGAACAAAAAACCACTAGCGAGAAACAGAATTTTTGTTCAAACACCATTTTCGCACTCTACTTTAAAATTAGAGCGAAAAAAAATCACGCCGCAAAACCAATCCCTTTTTCGCTCCAAAATCGACCAAAATCACTACTCCAATTTGACTTCAAAAATCATGAAAATGTGTGAACAGATCTTAAAAACATAGCCGGAAGAACTCCGGAAGCAAATCGAAGAGTCAAAACTTCATTAACAACACCGTAATTGCAGCGGAAGCCACTACCTTTTGTTTTAAACCATTAATTCACTACCTCTCCAGGTCTGCTCTAAAACTTGGTGAAACTTAAACCACTGTCACCAAGAGAAACAAAATGCAGCAAAATTTTCCATTATTGAAAACGTTTGGTAACGTTAAAAAACCGAAATAAATAAAGAGGTCAGAAAAGTGATAGACTGGAACAGCTGACAAGGTTATCAATTGCCCTCAAACAATTCATGATTCTAATCTGAAAAAGATCGCGAAAGCAAACGGCAGATAATAATCTTAGAAACTAATTAAATCTTCTCAAAACAGAAAGCTCAAATTTAAGAATCAGAAAACACCTGTAATAATTTCTAATCACTTCAATTTAGACAAAAAACAACACACACTTGTTCCTTGTTGTACATATGCTAGACAATATAATTGCATACTAATTCAAAAATTAAATTGATCATAGAAAAGACATAAGCAGCAGAAAAATATTCAAAGGCAAAAAACCATTTAATTTAATAACAAGGCCGGAAGAAAATTGCAGCAAATAGTCTTAAGCGGAAATTGTGGAAAAAGCCTGCTATCAAACTCTCAGTACTGCCTTATGTTGAATGACACCAAATGCAAACCAAAGAAATAACGAAAATCTGAGAAAATCTGAAATCATTCTTTTTTAACAGTTGAAATCAACATTACGAAAACAAATGTAGGTGCCAGGACAAAGATAGAATGATACTAACTAGAATGTGAAGAATATTGGCACAACGTAATAAACACGGTAAGACAAACATATTCTTGATTTTTGAAAGTTGAAAATCAATTAAAAATTCAAGAAAAACGAGTACATTTCATTGTTCAGCATCCAAGACATATTAAAGATAACTAATCATCCGATACAAAGATCTATTCTCCTGAAGAGAACAAAAAATAGGAAAAAGTAGAATTCATAAATACAAAAAATTTAAACGTTTTGCAAAAAAAATGGTCAAAAAACATTTAAGACTGCATATATGAAAAAGTTTTAACTGTTTTAAAAAAATCTAAAGCCAAAAAATGATTGAATTTTTATTGAAACGAAATTAAAGTCCCTCATGTTGCACAAAAAGACTATTTCTAGCAATTACAACCAAAATAAAAACAAAAAACTGACGAAAATCGGAAAAAACTACCAAAATCGGATTAGCATATGTAATTTTTATAAAACAAAATTACATCGAGGTAGAAAGAGGCGTTGAGTATAGGAATTTTCAAAGAAAAATTGCCATATTAACTAATTTTTGACAAAAAGACGGTTAAAAGATCCAAAAATGAAGAAATTAATAGAAAAAAGCCAAGAATGAACTAAAAAATCAAGAAATGTGCCAATTTTCAAATTGAAACGCGTTTTTGGGCTCTGCAAAACACTGTGGAATCAATTTCCGAGGTTGAAATTTCAGTGTAGTATCAAATAAACTTTATTTCTATAAGAAACCAAATTAAAAGCAAAAAAATTGTGCCACTTAATCCAAAAAATTGCTAAAAACGGTTATCTATATGTGCCATTCAGTCAAAAACTACTTTTCAAAGTCAAAAAGTCATTCACTAAACGAAGCGCATGATCGAAAAACATCTCTCGCTCAGCGAAAATCTGTTCACCAAGACAGCTTTTCTTACTTTTGCTTTTAGGTCAAAATGCCGCGTGAACAAATCTACTTCCTGTAAAAAAAAAAGACCGAGAGAAAACCAATACTCTTCTTCGAGTCGTAAAAAAAAGACAGCGCCCCAATACAATTCAAATTCTTTGAATTGTAAAAATAGGAGCCCAATAATAGCAGCCTGGAATTGCTGACGCGGCTATTAAAAATTGCATACAAAAATACCACAGGACTATTACAGCTGATACAATCTTCACTTGAGAGCAACTAATGACGATTGAACAAAAATCAATTTTGTTCAAACACTGTTTTCTCTCTCATTTAAAACTAGAGTGATGAAGGTTCACTTCGCAAAACCGCTCCGTTTTTTAATTCCACTTCATGTTTCGGGGTGACCGAAATCACGACTCAACAAATATGAGATATCATGAACAGTTCTTAAAAAATAGACAGCGCCCCCAATTCAATTCAATTCTTTGTTGTAAAAAACCTTTAAAATATCAATACGCCTCTTCGATTTATGAAAACCTTTAGAAAACTAATACTCAGCTTTGGTTCGTAAAAAAACCACGGCCCCGCTATCGCTTCGCGGCTATTAAAAAGGTAGAGTATAATACTAATGTTTCATAACCGAAGCCCCATTTTTGGCCATTCTCAGGAATACTCGTTCCTAAAAGGTGAAGAGAGAGCAGAAGAGGTGGTGTGTTGTTTCCTGATGACATTCCAGCCACATATCATGGTGGGACAGGCAAGTGCATACCAGATACATGCACATATGTAGTGAGTCAGGACAATTGAGTTGATGACGCGGATGACGTTGATCTCTGCTATGTGATCACTCCTCAGGAACATGAAAGTGTCGAGAAGTACTGGAATTCAGGAAGAAAAGCATCACGTTAACTTTAGCAATTTAATTGATGAATATAGAAATTCTATGATTTCAAAAATCACTTCAAATTAACTAAAAAATAGATTGAAGAATTTTCTTGTTTAAAATTGTTCTGAAAAAAATTGTCTCCATTTTTCATCAAAAGAAGGGTGTCATAAAATCTTAATCCTTGGCAAAAATATAGAGTATACTTGACATTTTTGTAAGCGGGAAGCTTAGGAAGAAAAAGGTAGATCATAATGTACTTCGTTTCATTAACGTAATTTTAATGTACTTTCAATGTACCATTTTAACCGAATGCTCATCCTAACAGTCTTGTTCTTTTTAACATTGTCCAATCTAAGTTAACGAGATGAATGCTAGCCTGTCATTTTGCAGTAGTTGAGATACATGTGGAACATTATAACCACAAACTCAGGAATCCCAATCTGACCCACAATCAGAGACCGGATATCTGAACAATAATAGTCAAGAATCCTAAAAAGCTATATGATAATTTGCTTTCATAGGCTTATTAGGTGCTTACCTCAAATCATTTTTCACTTTTTATAGAATTAATATCTCGGTCGGAATTTTTTGTCTATAGGAGGTCTGAAACTTTTCCTAACAGCTCTGAAAATTACCAAGCGTGTATTTTAGAGCACTGCGACATATTCATATTTTAACCAAAATTTATCTTTTGCGAGGTTTTTGTGATATTTTAATCCACTCCCCTAGTTATTGAAAGTATTTAAAACTTGCAAGAATCTTCTTGATCATCACTAGGGAACTACTATCAACGATACTATCAACTGTCGTCAAACATGGCATCATTGTTAAATTTGTTTAATGCGAACAGTTTCGTAATTTAATTATTGCAGATATCATATATCAAAGTTTTTCTATGATGGTCTTCAACTACTTCACTTTCTATACTTAAACTCTTTTAATATTGAACACTAGCGGATTGCTCTACGGTAACCATACATTGAATACTTTAATGGATAACTTCGCGGATAAGATGTGTACAATAATGATCTCGTGTACAGACAACAAATTACCATAATCAGGCGGTCCAGAAAAAAAAACAACATACCCGGCAGATTGCCGGAAAACAGCCGCCGTTGATTCCCATAACCAAGAATGGGATTGAAAGAAGAGAAAAAACTAGTGAAAAAAAAAAAAGATTTTTGTACAAACAATTTTAAAGTAGGAACTAATTCGATGTCACTTTGGTGCTGAACATGATCCTGTTTTGTAATGAGACCACCACACTTTCATAAAGGGGCTAGTATCAATACGAATAAGCATTAGAGATGGTAAATAAGAACAATGTTCGAGTAACGGGCATCTAAAATTGGGCTTTATGGGTTTATACCGTTTCTATTTCTGATTTCGTTCTTTATACTGACTCTGATCATTTTGTATTGCTTTGCTGAGCTACTGCTGTCTAAAAACACATTTAGCAGATTGAGAGAAGAGTGAAACTAGCCTAGAAAAATAAAAAACATTTCACGCAAAATGTTGAACAAGCTAAAAAGAATTTTTATTCGACGAAGAAAAAAAACATAGCAGGACAAGTCCTGACGAACAATTCAAAGAATTATTATTGACTAAACGAAAAACAACCTATATCAGACTATGAGTGAACTTGAAGAACCATTTCTAAATAAAATCAGATAAAAAAATAAAAAAAAAACGGAAAATCAATGTCAAGATGCCGCATGTGAATAAAAAACCACAAGCGAGAAAGAAAGTTTTTGTTCAAACACCCTTTTCTCTCTCTACTTCAAAAATACAGCAAAAAAATTTCACGCTACGAAACCACTCGCTTTTTCGCTCCACTTGTTTCGGTGTGACCAAAATCACTACTCCAATTTGACTTCAAGAATCATTAAAATATGTGAACAGATCTTAAAAAAAGACAGCGCCTCAATACAAATCAAACTCTTTGTATTGTAAAAATGAGAGCGCCTAAATAATAGCCATTTACCAGGCTGACGGCGGCTATAAAAACTTAATAATTGCAAAATCTAAAAATCATATATATATATATATATATATATATATATATATATATATATATATTGTGCCAAATTGTATAGTTATCTTAGTCCAGACCCTGAATAATTAAAAGACCGTTCTCGACCAATTTGGGAAGAATACCACTACAATTAAAGTACCTAGCTTCATTTAGTCAACTATTGTGGCAATATAATCCAGCTGCGATAACTGCTTTATCTTAAAAATCGCAAAAATTTGTAACTATTTTGGCATTTTTCCAACTGCTTTGAAAGATGCGATGCTCTGGTGCAGTGCCATTTAGTCTTGCACCGGTGCTGCTTCTGTACAGAAATAGATATTTCTTTAATTTTATATTTTATATTTTTTCACATTTGCTTAAAAACATACCTATGAAAAGATTTTTGCGCGAACCATGAAAAGAGCATAACTTTGAAAGAACCCTTCCTGACTTAAAATGCCTGTGAAAAGATTTTACTCAACCCATGATAAAATTTGGTTGAACTCATGAGAAGAATTAAACTCCAATTAAGAAATAGACGTCAGGCGAACGGACGGTGAACGGTGGGCTTAGGTAGTAGCCAACTGGGGCTTAGGGATGCAACAGGAGGGTTTGAGCGGAGTGAGGGGGAGGGTCAACCGTGGGGGGGGGGGGGGGGGGGGGGTAGGCCGGATTGGAGGAGGGTGGACGGAGGGGGTGGGGGTTGGGGTGGTTTGAGTGAGAGGAGGGTGGATGACAGAGGGTGTAAACTTTTGAGACCAAGAACCACCCTTCACATCTTGAATATGTCTCCTCGAAACAGTTTCGGTGAATCGCATACTTAGAGACTAGTAAGGCGTGAGGCTCTAAGAGAGCTACTCAGACACTTAATGCACTTTGAGCGCTACTTTCTTATCCTGTTTTTGTGGATGAAAAGTCAAATGGGTCAGACGAAAAACCGTTCAAGCGTTCAAGGGAATTAATAGAAAAAAGGTGCGAACTATCTCGTTGAAGCCCAAGGTTCAACGACAAGACAGTTACACAAACTGACCAAATAGACAGAGTACAATTGAGAGAATGAACTCCCAGTCACTGTAGTAGTTTGCACTCTCAGTTTTCCTTGTCTTCACACTCTCGAATGTGATTCCTCTGGCTGTCTTGAGGAACAGCATCTCCATCACGAGGAACACCCGCATTATGTACACTGTGCCCCCCACAGCCTGGTTGAACCTGTTCCAGAAGGACAGTCTGGCACATGTCAGTACTAGCTGAAGCATCATTGATGCCATTAGCAATCGATTTTATTGGAAGATGAATTCAAAACTGGCTTTTTGAGAAGTATTTGAACTGCATCTAATTTTTTATCCAGTATATCGGGTTCGTACCTAATTGATTCCATAAAGTACACTATGCATGTACGAATAAACTGAATAAATTGCTTGTGTACTCACGCGTCTATAAAACATCCCGTAGAGATTGATTCTTTTTGAAAAAAAATTTACTGACGCCTTTAATGTATTCTGCTTGAAAAGATATCAATCGGCATAAAGTAACTCAACATGAAAGAGCCTGGCCTGGATAAAACTTTATCTCCAACTAATTTTGCACAGGTGGAGCAATTATGTTACTTGAAATAAAATTGCATAACCGTAGATGCAACACCAAAATCAACAGGAAACACAGCTTGTGAAGAAAACAGGTCAAGGGAGGGGGAGCTTAAATGGGGAGTTCAATAGTGTGCTTCAAATAACCACATTAGAGGTTAACATATACCGCTGTTCAGATTAAAATTTTAAAAAAATTAATGACAACTCCTGTAGTCTATAAAAATGTTTACATTCTACATTCACACTTTCAAACTGCCATAACGTTGTACATTTAATTGTTTAGAAACAATTTCGATAAGCAAAAATGCTTTTCTGTTTATAACAGTTTATGGAAACCGAGAACCGTAATTTTGAAAGCAAAAAGGTTTTAACGAAAAAATTTTTAAACAAATTTGATACTCAGAAAAGTATTTTGCCAAATTTTTCTGACTTTTTTTTCAATTTGAATGGATGAAAACCAAAAATTTTCCCGTGATGTGAAAAAAGGTTCGTAACGTTACAGCTCAATGTAAAAAAGCACAAAACACATTATTTCGACTTCTAGATGACACGAAATTTGCTTCTCTTTCGGCTTCTTAAAATGTTTTTATTTACAGGTTAGCTGGTAAAACTTTGCATAACGTTTTCATGAAGTTATTGTTGACTAAGCAAACTGTTCAAAACGACAGTTTTTTATCAGCTGATATTTGATTCTTTCAGTTCTGCTTTCAAATTAATTTTACAACTGTATACCCCGCACGCACTTTTATGCTAAATAACGATTTAAAGGAAAGATGGACTAGATTGGATAAAATTTGATTAATTAATTTTCTGCAAAAATTTGGCACTATTTTTATCTTCAATTGACCGACCCATTACAATATTTTTGGCGAAGAACTTTATCTGATGAAAGACAAGTGTGTGAGCAAAGTCGACCAAAACCAGCTTGTGCTGGACTACTGCCATATTTAACCGCCAATTGTCAAAATGTGCCCGATATTGTGCACCAGTCTATTCATGGAGTCCCGCTCTTGACTAGGTTGACTTCACATGGCATAATTTTTTGAACTTATTCTCTTATTAAGATTAGGTGGAAAGCCTACACATGCTATGCGCAGTAAGATGATGAGGACAACCATGGGCACCAGTCTCTTCCTGGCAGCAGAACCCTCCTGGTCCAGACCAGTTGCAGCCAGTCTCTCTATCGGTTCCATCTTCCTATTGACCCTGACCTCATTCTGGTTGCGCATGTGCTGGATATCGCTTATATTCAGCTCCTGCTCCTCTATGAACGGACCTTCTCTGTACCGGAGAATTTTAGGTCGATCTAAAATTGAAAAACAACATCTTGCATCTTTTGTTTTAATCATATTTCTATAGTAGAAATATTTCTGCTTGTAGTATAAGGACCAAACTATTCAGATGTTTAAAAAAAGTGATTCTTAAAACATCAATGTGTAACCAAACGTTTTCGTTGTGCTCATAAAATTTGAATTTTCAATTTACAGATTTTAAAAAGTGGCAGAAATTGTTCATAAAGAATTGCTCATCATTTTTCCTTTTTGCCCAATAGCCGCGGTACAACGTCAGGATAGGAGTCTGAACTGTTTTTTTTTTCAAATCGTTCTCTTCATACAAAGGCAAGCTAGTTGAGGCAACACAGATTAACTTTCTCCGTTTCATTAATGCGTTTTCTTCCACCATTGAAGATAATATCAGTTTCCTTTTCAAGAAATATTTTTCAAAGTCACTTAAAGAAATATGTAGAACCGTTTTCAAACTTCCCATGCTGAATATTACAATCTATGTTTGTTATTATAACAACACTATGATGAGTGGGGATATGTTTTTAAAGGCGACTCCAACCACTTATTAGGCTGTAAAAACCCCCCAAAAAAATGCGAAACACGCATTAGTTAGTTTATTTATCCGCCCACTGAGAAAAAAAACAGTTTGTTCACGGGGATATGAAGAACGTTTGTTCAATTCGAAGAGTGCTAAATACAAGTTTTCTATCAAAACAATTTTTAAGTTTCATTACAATAAATAAAGTTAATGTAAATTTAACTTAAGATTATCTAAACTCAATTAACTGTTGAGGCAAATCTGGCTTTTTTCACTTTACCTTAAATGTATCTCAAACCTTAACGCCTTACTACCTTAACACAACCTTAACTTTAATATAACTAACCTAAAAACTCAGTGAACGCTTTATCCTAACTGTTGAGACAACATTTCCTTAATTTACCTCAAAATTGTATTAACTTTACCTTAAATTTAAGGCCTCACTGCCCTAACAAAGAAACCACAAGTTTTCTTAACTTACCGTAAAACCCCTTATTTACCTTAAAATTACCTTAAAGTGTTAAATTAACGGTTGACGTAAATTTAATTTTCTTTACATTAACTTTACTTGATCTCAAACTACGATTTTATCTTAAGCGTAAAATTACACTAAACTTAAAGCAAACCAAGTTCAGAAAATTTTACCTCAACAGCTAACGTAGAAGGTTAAGATAATTTTCAGATAGGATGGGGGAAAGTTAAAATTTTTTGTTGTGGTATTGTTACGGCTTTAGCTCTCATAATCAAGTTGAGGTAAATTGAAGGCAAGAGTAAATTTAAAGTAAATTGAAGTGTGTTCAGCAAGGGTTAATCTACTTGAATGGTTAAGCTAAAGAAATATTAATAAATAAAATGATCCTTAAAAAAGATCAGAGCGAAAAATGACATCAAGCACTCAATTCAGTTTAAATTACACGACCGAATGAGCAAAAAGAAGACTTGAAGAAATCGTGACGTCATATGGTCGTAACGAAAGTCTTGATGAAAAAACAAAAATCAAAGCTGTGCTGAAGAGTTAAACAAACAAAAGACAACGCTATCAACCCCATCAAAAGTAGAGCTCTCATAATAGACCATTCAAATACGAAAACGTCAACGGAACACTTCAAAAGTCAACGAACAATTTTATTTTTTCCCTTTTTAGACAAGGGATATCGAAGTAAATATTTCCAGCAACGTTAACGTTGAAAGTTTTTTACAAAATGGTAGTTTATACACCAAACGCCAGCTGTGAAGAAAACTACTGAATGACGAAGTAAATGGACAACAAACAACCTTTGGCAAAAAAACTGTTTTTACGATGTCATCGAAAAAATGTGTCATCACAGCATTTAAAATAGAATAAATGGAATCAATAGATAAGAAGCAGACATCAACTTTAATGAAAAAACCAGTATTCGCGTAAAAAAAATCATCAAAAAATGCAAGAAACAATCAAAAGTAAGAAAAAAAAAACAATTGTCAGAACAAAAAACTTGTTGGCAATCAACTAAACCTTTAAGTCAATTATTTTATGCGTAACCAAATTAATCATAAAAGTTCTCAAAGATAGCTAAACGACCAAGCAACAAAAAAACAATTACCAAAAGGGGTAAAATCCGAAAAATCCCTCATTAGTTTTTGAAACAAGTTGTATGAAAGACGTTAAAATTGTCAGATGTTGTAGAAAAAGATTAGAAACATTCCCAAGTGATTATTAGAAAGCCTAAAGAATCGCTACTAGTGACATTTAGTTGCAGAACAACAAATCTAAAAGAAATCGAAAAATAAAAAAAATCAACAACAAATTTTGAAAGCAAGCAAAACGTGTGAAAGTAGTTAGAAGCTTCATTTTTGAGGTGTAGTTAAACATGTGCTGAAACCATTGAGATATAATTTAATATATATCTTGAAACTCATTAAGATCTATTATTGATGAGACTCAAACACTCAAAACAAATAACCGACAAAGCTCAGGCGAATTGCTCTCAAACTACCGGCAAGCACGTAGCTTCGTCAGTAACCAGCTACGGTTTAGTGAGGCTAGCTTCAGCTTAATGGAAAATGCGTGAGGCAAGGGTAATAAATGATGACATCACAACACTTAACAGCAGCTGAAGTGCGGCATCAACAAAGGAGTTAAGGAAAGAGAGGGAGAGAGAGAGAGAGAGAGAGAGAGAGAGAGAGAGAGAGAGAGAGAGAGAGAGAGAGAGAGAGAGAGAGAGAGACAGAGAGATAGTGTGCGAGAGATAAAACGTGACGGAGAAAAAGAAAGAAAGAAACCGAAACCAACAGACAGGGAGAGAGAGCTATAAATAGTTTTTATGATGAGATTCGACTCTGCAGCTTCTTATTTTCTTAGCTTTGTTAGTAACTAAATCATACAGAAAAAAAAAAACTGAAAGCGCAAAATTCAAAAAAGTTGCTATATTTAGCAGCAAAAAAATGTCAAAAACCTTTTTCTGTCTCTGGAGTTATGTCATGTTACCCCTCTGTAAGACAAAAAATATTCGTTGGTCAGTAATGATCTTTAAACTCAGAAAAAGGCCAAAAAAACTCAAAAATATTAAAAACAATTGTTAATTTTTACAAAAATCTTGCTAAATTTGCAATATTAATATCTTCAGAATTATTTCATTGTCTCAAGAGACTATCCAGTATCCCTATGTCTAGCCCTAAATAGTTTGACTGGCTCAAACAGATCCATTAACTTGAATCAATAAAAATTTTTTTAAATTTGAAATTAAATTTGATAAAAAAGACAAGAGTCAATAAATTATAAACCATTCTATTATAATCTGTTAAACGTAGAAACCATGCAGAGGTTTAAAATCAATCCTTGGAGGAGGTCCCTGGATCTCTGGTGCCGGGTAAAAACTTAAAAACAAAAATTTAAAAAAAATACTCAAAAATTTTGAAAAAATTGAAGATGCATTTTTAAAATATTGCTTAATTTAAAACCCTAAATTTGCTTTCTCAAACCTTAAAGGATGTTCTTTGGCTCTTGAGGCTAGAGAAACGTAAAAATTTATTTAAAAACTTACAAAAATTGCGATATTAAAATAATGAAATCTATTCTATGGCCAAAAACACATTTTAGTAACTTATTATCAAACTGATAAGTAGATTTTCTGGCCTCTGGGTCCGGAAAAACTTGAATAATGACAAATAATGTCAAAAAACATGAAAAAAATGCAACATTTGTCAAAAGACGCCAAAAGTCGTGATGTTAAAATTCTGAAAACAATTCTATTACCACAAGAATTTATGCAGTAATTTATTAGACGAGGTTCTTTGACACCTAGCGCTCAAAAATTCAAAAAAGGTCAACCATTTTGAAAAAGCTCTAAAAATTGTAAAAATTAGAAGAGAATGTTATAATGCGTGTTTCTGTTTGGATTACCAAAACATATAGTTCCTGAAATGGTCAAAGTACTTATGTCTTTGAAAAGACCTCATCAACTTTAACCAGCCTCAATTGTAGACTGGTCCCAAAAGTTTGAAAAATGACAAAAAACACGATAAAATGCAACATTTTTGGCCCAAAAACTCCTAAAAGTGACCATTTAACCTTAAACTACGGCCTTGTCGATAGCCTCATCACCTTAAGCACTTAAAGGACTACTGAAAGCTGCTAAGGGCCTCTAATGAAAACCACCGGGCGCTACATGTTTGTCATTTAAGAATCAAGGCTCAAATGGAACACGAAAAATTGGTCAAGCGAAAAATCGCTTTAAAAGAGACCAACAGCACTAATATAATTGCTACAAGCTTCGTTTGAGATCAATTAAACACTAGAATCCAAAATACTCACTAATTTTAAGATGACGGATAGCTTTTAAGTCGTGAAAAACCTTTAGTCGCCTATTGAGGAGTCTAAAAGAATGGAACTAAGCAATGTTTAAATATTAAAGCACTCTTCAGCAGTATTGAAGCACCCATTAAACGTCTTTAAAAATCCTATAGATAAAGTAGAGAAGATCAGCGGGAACAGACGTCAATTTGCCGCACGTGAAAAATTTTGTGTCAAAAAACTGTTTAACTGCATTTCTTAGCACTTCATTTGACAAGTATTTTCAAATAAGTCCCGACTTAAAACTATTCGCTTTTTTCCCTCCTAGTGCTCCAGCGTGATGAAAATGACCACTCCAATTTGACCTATCGCTGACAAGAAACATTTGAAACAAATGTGAACAAATCTTGAAACATACCCGGCAGATTGGCGGAAAATAGCCGCCGTTGATTCCAATAAGCATGATTGGGATTGAAAGAATAGAAGATATTGAAAAAAGAAGATTTTTGTACAAAAACATTTTTTAAGTCCGATTTATTTTGATGGCATTTCGTAGTTGAACATAACGTACTTCTGTTTCTTAAAGAGAGGCTACAGGGGCTACTATCAATACCAATAAGTATTAGAGATGGTAACTAAGAGTTATTGGAACGACGTTCAATTAGCGGACATCTAAAACTGGGCCTTATGGGCTTATCCCGTTTCTACTTCTGACTTCAATTTTTTATACTGACTCTTTTCATTTTGAATTGCTTTGCTGAGCAACTGGTGTTCAAAATCACTTTTAGCAGAATGAGAGAAGAGAGAAACTAGCCTAGAGAAGTCAAAAAGATATCACGCAAAATGTTGAAAAAGCGGCAAAATGAGGTAAAGCGAAACATTTTCTTATTCGACGAAGTAAAAAAAATAGCAGGACAAGTCCTGACGTACAATTCAAAGAATTTTCATTGACTAAACAGAAAAACTAGACCTAGAATGGACTATGAGTGAATTGAGAAAACCATTTTAAAAAAATCAGATCAAAAAATAAGAAAAAAAACAAAAAATCAATTTCAAAATGCCGCATGTGAACAAAAAACCACTAGCGAGAAACCGAATTTTTGTTCAAAACACCATTTTCGCACTTTACTTTAAAATTAGAGCGAAAAAAATTCACGCCGCAAAACCACTCGCTTTTTCGCTCCATTTCCTGTTTCGGCGTGACCAAAATCACTACTCCAATTTGACTTCAAAAATCATGAAAATGTGTGAACGTTTGGCAACGTTAAAAAAGCTCCGAAATAATTAGAATCACCACAATCCTGATAGGCTGAAAATTTGACAGGATTATCAATTGCCCAAAATTTCAGGATTCTGATCTCAAAGGTCATGAAAGAAAACGGCAGATAATAATCTTAGAAATTAGGTTGAATTTTTCAAAAAAAAAGCTTAAATTTAAGAACCGGAAAATTACTTACAATTAGATTTCTAATAACTGCATTAAGACAAAAACAACAAATACTTTTTCCTCGATGTATATATTCCAGACATGATTTCATACTAATTCAAAAATTAAATTAACCATAGGTTTAGACAAGCAACAGAATAATAATCAAAGGCAAACAATTGCTTAAAAACAACACCAAGGCCTGAAGAAAATTGCAATAAACAGTGATAAGTAGAAATTCTGGAATAGGTTTCCTAGCAAAGTCCTAGGAATAAATTATGATGAAATGAATTGCAAACCAAAGAAATGACGAAAATCTAAGAAAAAGCTGAAATCAGTCAATTTTTTATTAACTGAAAAAATCATTATAACCAGTATAAAAGTAGGTGTCAGGACAAATCTAGAATGATGGAAACTACAATGTGAAGGATAAGGACACCAGCCAAGGAACGCCGTAACGAAGACTAATTCTTGATTTTTGAAAGTTAAAAACCAAATTGAAAAAATCAAAAAACGAATACATTTATTTCATTGCTCAGCGTTTGAGACATAGAAAAGACAACGAGTCATTCGAGACAAAGATCCATCCTCCTGAACAGAACAAAAAAGCAAAAGTCAAACATACTAAACATTTTGCAAAAAGAAAATGGTCGAAAAATGTTTAAGATTGCATTTATGAAAAAAATCGTAACTGTTTTTCAAAATCTTGACGCTAACAAATAATTGAATTTTCATTTAAACAAAATTAAAGTCCCTCATGTTTCACAAAAAGACTATTTCTAGTAATTAAAACCAATATACAGACAAAAAAAACAGGAAAATTGGGAAAAACTACCAAAATCGGATTAGCATATGTACAATTTTATAAAACAAAATTACATCGAGGTAGAAAGAGGCGTTGAGTATACTAACTGTCAAAGGGAAGTTGCCATATTAACTGATTTCTGACAAAAAAGACGGCTGCAACAACCAAAAATGCAGAAATTAATAGAAAAAAGCCAAAAAATAACTAAAAATTCAAAAAAATATGTGTCAATTTTGAACTTGAACGGCATTTTTAGGCTCTGCAAAATCAATTTCCCAGGTTTACTTTTACATATAGCATCAAATAAAAGTCATTTCTACAAAAAAAAAACAAATTACCAGCAAAAAATGGGCCACTGAGACGAAAAAACCGCTAAAAACGGTTATCTATAAGTGCCATTCAGTCAAAAACTACTTTTCAAAGTAAAAAAGTCATTCACTAAACGCAGCGCATGATCAAAAAACTTCTCTCGCTCAGAAAAAATTAGTTCACACGGCAATTTTACTCACTTTCGCTTTTAGGTCAAAACATCGTCTGAACGAATAGTACTTCCGGTAAAAAAAAACCTTAAGAACATAGCCGGAAGAATTCCGGAAGCGACTCGAAGCACCAAAACTTCACAAAAAGCTGAAGCCATAACCTTTTGTATTAAACCATTAACTCATTACCTCCGCGGGTCTGATCTAAAAATCGATGAAATTTAAACCACTGTCACCAAGAGAAAGAAAATGCAGCAAAATTTTATTATTGAGAACGTTTGGTAAAGTTTAAAAAGTCTGAAATTTTTAGGATGGTCAAAAAACTGATAGCCTGACAAAGATGACAGGGCCATCAATTGCCCTCAGATAATTAATGATTCTAATCTCAAGAAGATCGCGAAAGCAAACGGCAGATATAAACTTTTCAAAAATGACAGGAAAGTCAAAATTATTCAAAAAAGAGTGCTCAAACTTAAGAATCAGAGAACCACTACAATTAGATTTCTAATCACGGCAATTAAGACAAAAATAATACAAGATTCTTCTTTGTTGTATCTATGCTAGACAACATGATTTCATTCTAATTCAAAAATTAAATTAATCATAGAAAAACAAAAGCAACAGAATAATATTCAAAGGCAAACAATCGTCTAAAAACAATACCAAGCCCGGAATAAAATTGCAATGAATAGTAACAAGTCGAAATGTTGGAAAAGACTTTCTAGCAAACTCCCAGTACTGCCTTATTTTGATTTAAATCAATTGCAAACCGAAGAAACCAAGATCTAAGAAAAAGCTGAATTCATTCAATTTTTCAACAACTGAAAAAACAATATAACGAATACAAAAGTAGGTGCCAGGACAAAAATAGAACTATACAAACGAGAATGTGAAGAATATGGACACAATGTTAGGAACACCGTAACAAAAAGACCAATTCTTGATTTTTGAAAGTTAAAAATCAAATTTAAAAAAATCAAGAAAAACTAGTACATTTCATTGATCAGCATTCGAGACATAGAAAAGACAACGAGTCATTCGAGACAAAAATCCAACTTGCTGAACAGAATAAAACAAGAAAAAGCAGAATTCAGACATACGAAACAATGAAACATTTTGCAAAAAAGTTGTCAAAAAACATTTAAGACTGCATTTATGAAAAAAATTTATGTTTTTTCAAAAACTTAGCACCAAAAAACGATTAAATTTTTATTGAAACGAAATTAAAGTCTCTCATGTTCCCCAAAATACTATTTCTAGTAATTAAAAGCAAAATACTAACAAAAAACTGAAAAAAATTTGCAAATACTACGAAAATCGGATTAGCAAATGTACAATTTTATGAAACAAAATTACATCGAGGTAGAAAGAGGCATTGAGTATATGAATTATCAAAGGGAAATTGCCATATTAACTGATTTTTGACAAAAAAAAACAGCTAAAAGATCCAAAAATGAAGAGATTAATAGAAAAAAGCCAAAAATTAACTAAAAAATCAAGAAATACGTGCCAATTTCGCATTTGAAACGCAATTTCAGGCTATGCAAAATACTGTGCTATCAATTTCCGGGGTTTACATTTCAACATAGCATCGATTAAAAATTATTTCTACAAAAAACCAAATTACAAGCAAAAAAACTCGGCCACTTAGACGAAAAAACCGCTAAAAACGGTTATCTATATGTGCCATTCAGTCAAAAACTACTTTTCAATGTCAAACAGTCATTCACTAAACGCAGCGCATGATCAAAAAACTTCTCTCGCTCAGAAAAAATTATTTCACACTGCAATTTTAATCGCTTTCGCTTTTAGGTCAAAACATCGTCTGAACGAATAGTACTTCCGGTAAAAAAAACCTTAAGAAAACCAATACTCCTCTTCGAGTCGTAAAAAACCAATACTCCTCTTCGAGTCGTAAAAAAAAGACAGCGCCGCAATACAATTCAAATTCTTTGAATTGTAAAAATAGGAGCGCTATAATAGCCGGCTGAGAAGATGAGGGCGGCTATTAACGGCTGAGAAGATGAGGGCGGCTATTAAAAAAAAAGACAGCGCGTCAATGCAATTCAATTTCTTTTAATTGTACAAAAACCAGGCGACTGCCAATAATAGCCCCAGCTTTCGCCTTGTGGCTATTAAAAATATAAAAAACAGTGGTCAGGTTTCGAAAACTGTTCTTGATCCACTTTACCATTACTTTTTTAATGACCACTGAACACTATGTTTTGTTTACTTTTTGTAGGGATTTCTGCCAACAGATCCCTCTTTGTTCCAAGAAAATTAATTAGCGAAACCTCAAATAGAGGATAAATATTTTCTAAAAGTGTGAGTTTTTTACTCAATATGTACCAAAAAAGAAATCAAATTTACCTTTACAAAATTAAGGCTTAACTTAACCCAATTTAAGAGAAAGTTGAGGTAACGTTTACCTAAATTTTGCCTTTACATGAGTTTATCTTAACTCCGCTAAGTTAAAGATACTTGAACTTTATTAGTGTGTTTTTTCCTAATGTTTTCGTCTCATCACCTCGTGAATTTTTAAACCTGGGTTAGATGGTGGCAACCATGCATTGTCGGGGAATTTCCTCTTCCTAGCCATGTTCTGCAGCCTCTTCTCCTGTCTTTCTCTGAACTCATACCTCCTCTGAGCCTTGGTCTGTGTGAACAAAACCCTGTCTCGACTCACTTTGGCCATCTCCGTTGTTGTCTAAATAATTATGTTTTATATATATATATATATATATATATATATATATATATACTTCATTGTGTGTATAACATTACGGGCGTCTACCGGTACCAAATTTTCGATTAAATTTATTAGTTTTTATTGACCGGTAAAATAAAGCGAAAATTTATGAAGGAAGCGGATGAGCGATCCTGTGAAAAGGGTCGAGAGAAGTTTTCACCTGATAACAAGAGACAATCGAAAAACTAAAGTCCATAGCTTATTATGGTTAACAGTGGAAACTTAAATTTTTTGTTCTTATTATTAAATAAATTTCTGTAGTAAATTTCATGTTAACCCCACAAAGTAGCAAAACTAAAATGATGAGACTATAGGCTCGAATGTCCCTATTCATTCATTTTGCTTGCAATATTCGCAGCAAGATGGAATGGTAGTAAGTTTAAGGCATATGTTTTCTTTCATTTTAGACTTCTTGTCTCATTGTCCCCCTTCTCATTGTCCTAGAAAGTTCTCGTTGTCCTTTTGGCTCGCGATATTCGCAGCTAAATGGGAAGATGAGAAATGAAAAATTTTTAGGTTTATACCTCTTGCTCTACAAAGAAAAATCAAACCCCTTACTGCTTACAATATGCGCAGCAAAGAGACAAATAAGATGACAATTTTAAAATTTTTCTAGTGGCAATATATGTCTAGCGATATCCGCAGACAAAGATGTCCTAGATGATTTGCATTTTTAGGTTTTTTAATAAAATAATTTTTTAGAATTATAGAGTCTAAGTTTGCGATATCCGCAACTCTGAATTTAAATTAGGTTAGGAAAAGAAATAAACTCAGTTTTTTTTTAAATTATGTCGAGGTCTGCGATATCCGCGGTCATTCACATTCACATTCACATTCACTTTCAAACATTCATATTTTTTTGTTGTTATTCTATCTCTTGTCCAAATTGTAAATATTAGATTTCATTATATTGGACCAAAATGCATTTGAAACCCTGATAGAAAATTAAAAATTGGTAATGTGTTCAAGGAAAAAAAAGAAAAAGAAAGAAAAAGGAAAAGGGAGGAAAAAATTTCAAAATGAGTGCAAACAAAATAATCTTGCAAAACATCAGATCGATCTACAAAAATTTGAACGAGTTTGAAGTGTTGATGAAACAACAGGAGAGTCAGCCTTTAGCAATATGTTTGACGGAAACGTGGCTCAAGGACCAATCTAACACAAAGTGCATTAACCTTGATGGCTACCAGAAGATTGCTACAAGCACCCGTAATACTTCTAAAGGAGGAGGGGTTGGGATCTTTGTAAGGATGGATTTAAAACAAACAATTATTAAAAAGTTTGGCAGTACCAGTATTCAAATTTTAACTGTGAAAATCAACACAAAAAATGGCAAAAGTTTTTTATTAACAGTGATCTATATCAAACCGAATACAAGTATAAATGAAATATCGGAAACTTTTCAAATGTTTTTTGAAGAACTGACTCGGGAACCGGAACAGTTGCACATTGTTTGCGGAGATTTTAACATTGACCATAGTAAAAAAAACAACAATACAGAATTAAAAGACATTGTGAGTTCTTACAACTTAAGTAATATGTCAAACGCTGGGTATACTAGAGAAAGCGCAAAGTCGAGAACTAATATTGACGTAGTTTACTGCTCGAAGAAAGTAGAAACTGAAATCATCAAGTCAGCTGTAACGGATCACTATAATTTCCAAATCGTGTTCTCTGACTACGTCGGAAAAGCTGTACCACAGAAAAACAAAGTTTACAGGGATTGGACGGTTCTTGAAAACCACTTAGTTTTAGAAAAAATGGTTTTTAAAATAAGAGACAAATTAGGCAGACTTATGTCGCACTTTTATGCTTTGGATTGTGATCTTGCATTTAAAAAGTTCCAAGAGGCTATCATTGAGGAAGTTGACAATTATATTCCATTAAAAAAATCAAAACCTTCTCAGCAACAAATTTGGATTGACAACAGCATAAAAAATTTAGCAGCAAAAAAACAGAGCTTTTTCCAGACCTTTTTGAGTTTTGAGACATAAAAATAATAAAAACAAGGAAAAATTCAATAAAATCAGGAGTAAGCTGAGAAAGAAAATAAAAGAGAACAAAAAAATCTATCATCAGAAAATGCTGCACAAAAACGCAAAAAACAACTCCAGCAGCTTTTTTAACACAATGAAAACGTTGAGTGGAAATACACGAAAAGAACAAGAAGAGTTGACAGAGAATCAGATTGAAGATTTTAACATTTACTTCATAACTATCGGAAAAATTTTATCGAATAAATTAATTGATCCTGGAAAAATTGGAAGACGAAAAAGAGTTTTAAACAGCATGTTTTTGACCTCAACAAATGAAGCCGAAATATCACTAGTCATTAAAAAATTGAAAAATAAATACAGCACTGATTGTCACGGTCTCAATAAATTTATACTTAAAAAAAATAGAATATGCTATAGTTCCTACATTGACGTTTTTAGTCAATAAGTGTTTCGAAAAAGGAACCTTCCCAAAATGTTTGAAAAAAGCAGTAATAATTCCAATACATAAGTGCGGGAATGCTTCCGAAGCTCAGAACTACAGGCCAATTAGTTTATTACCAACGATTGGAAAAACACTAGAAAAAATACTCTGTGATCGGATTACTACATTCCTCGATAAATACGATTTGCTTAATAAAAATCAATTTGGGTTCCGACAAAAAAGAGGGACTACTGATGCACTAGTTAATTTCCTCGAGGGAATCAGAGAAGACTGGGAAAATGGATTTAAAGAAGTAAAGGCTGTCTTCATAGATCTGAAGAAAGCATTTGATACAATTGAACAAAATTTGCTCCTGGAAAAGCTAGAAAACATAGGAATGAGAGGACATGTACATAAATTACTGAAATCCTATCTGAGTGACAGACAACAATGCGTCAAATCGGTTGAGTTTAGGTCGGAATTCTTACCAATAGAATATGGAGTGCCGCAGGGCTCGGTGCTAGGTCCACTGCTCTTTCTAGATTATATAGATGATATTCAGGATTTCTGCGGTGACTCAACTGCAATTTTGTTTGCTGACGACGCTGTTTTGAAGCAAAATGCGTATTCAAGTACAGAAAAATTTGAGAAGTCAATCGATTCTGTCGCCGACTATTTTTTGCGAAACAAACTGACGCTCAATTTAGAAAAAACGCACCTTGTGAATTTGAACGCAATCAGAAAATCTTCTCAACAAGAGATATTTTTGCAGAATGATGCGATCAGTCAAAAACGTCTTTAAAATACTTAGGAGTACATATTGATGAAAAACTTAATTTTAATAGGCATTTCCTCGAATTATGTGCAAAACTGTCCAAATTTTCTGGATTGTTTTATAAGTTGAGATCAATTTTGACAACTGCACAGCTTCTTGTAACATATAAAGTTTACGTACAACCAATACTAAATTATGGTGTTTTAGTCTATGGAACCAGTAGCAAGACAACACTTCAGCCTCTAGAAGCAAAAATAAAACAAATTGCCAGAATCATGTTTAAAAAAAGAAAAACGGAATCAACACTGCAAAATCGAGAAAAGTATAAAATGCATTCGATCAAAGATTTGCACATTTTTGAACTTTTTAAAAAATTAACACAGATACTTAGATCGGAATGTGAAATAAATAGTCTAAAATTCCTTATAACAGAGAAAGAAATAGAATCAGTTGAGTTAAAAAGAACATCATCCCGTCAGTTGAAAAGTACAAACGCCGTGAGTGGACTTAGCCCTAAACGGTTAGGAGTAAGAATAAGAAAACTGTTGAACTTTATATTAAAATTTAACCCCAATTTCATTTCAGATGTACAAAACTTGAATAAAAAGAATTGAAACGTTATCAGTATAGTTTTAGAGACAATTACATTAGCAATAATCAACAAATAGTTTCGTTAATATATTGAGCTGATCATCTCAAATCCTTTGCATCTTAAGCATCTGACAATCTGTCTTTGAAAGTCTCTTAGTACTGCTACTGGCATCACTTGACGAGGACCATCGGACCTTTTGATGACCTATCAAGTAAGTGGCGGTTCTGTGCGGCCTAGTTTGTACAGCAATGTTAACTTACTTGAAAACAATTTATTATTATTATTAAGTCAGATTTTCGATCCCTGATGAGCATGTACAAGAACAAAACTCACAAAATGGGAAAAGAGAAGTGTGAAAACCTTCCATGTAGATAAGTTTCTGCAAAAAAGAACACCGAAATTTCCCTTTTAAGGGAAAAATAAACTTGATCTGTTCTGTCCCTCACCCATCTTAGTGGGCATAACTTTTACACCCCAGGCGCAGGTGCTATTTTTTTACATAGTGGCGTGCTACATCACAATACACAATTATTGGGGGAGGACCAGAATAGATCCATATGTTTCCTCAATTTGATTTTAGATGTATGTCTATCAATTTTCGTTGTGAGGAAGTAAGTTTGAACATTCGCGAACTAATTTTACCGAAGTAGAATTGCAAAGCGTCCTTTGAGAACTGTCTGTGACATTTTTTACGTTAAACGTTAAATGTGGTGTACATTTTATCAATATTTGGGGATTTAAACTGTATTTTGGGGAGAAGATATACAACTCATATAGTCCGAGCTATTGGTGTGTGGTCATGGTCACAAAAAACAGCAATGTTGCTTACAAGACGAATTAAAAAACACAATGTCCCCAATAATAGCCGTATCGCTTTGCGACTATTACTGATACGTTTCATTGTTCCGACCCCAATTGGAGGGACTACATTATTAATTGGGTTTTCTTCTTTTGTACAGTCAAATTTGGCTGAGCGTCAAGAGATATGAAAGGTGTCATTAGCCAGCCCCTCAACAGTAGAAATTCTTTAGATATATATTTTTTTTAATTTCGAGTTATCGACTTTTAAAGTTATGTGAGTATTCGCTTGTTTATCACCATTTGATGAATCTTTTCCAAATTTTTCAAGTATTTTGTAAAACTGTTTACTTATATATTTTCTAAATATCATAAAACTGTTTACATAATGGCATTACTTTTCTTTTAAAGATAAACAAAGTTGTTGAATTGTTCGGGCTGACGTTTTCATTTAAAAAAACAGGGGAACTTTTGACAGTTTAGCATGTTCCAAAAAAAAGCGGTAATGGTCACAAATCACCCCTTTTCAGGAAGTTTTTGGAAAATATTAGTTTGTTTATCATTTAAAAAAATTAAATCAGTCGTACGCTACTGAATTAAATTAAAATTTTATAATTCAAAAAGTATTTTAGAGTTGTTTGGCCCAACACGTCGGCTGAATTGCACTCTAACAACCGGCCAGCGAATGGTCTCGGTAGTAGCCAGCAAGGGCTGGGGGATGCTAGAATTAGATGGGGGCGAGTGGAGTGGGGGTGGTGCAGAGTTGGGGGCGGTGCATTAAGGTCAAGAACGCTGGAGGACAGTGGGGTGCAAATCGCCAGGCGGAGGAAGATGGACAGGGAAGTGCTCGAGCGGTACCTCAGAACAGTTTCGGCTGATAGAAAATTTAAAAAACACTAAGGCGTCAGCTCTAGGAGAGCTGCTAAGCCACTTACTGACCTCCTGGTTTTACCTGTTTATCATCTTTTTGAGGTCAAAAATTTAAAATGGTCCGACGAGGAATTGTCCAGCAACCAATAGCATAAAAAAGACACCTTGACCAATATTTTTGCTACGAACTTTGGGTAAAAGCAATTAAAAATTTTGCCAATATTTCAAAAATAGTTCAAAGTAGTTCAAAACTAGTGCCCCAATAGTTCAATTTTAGCAAACTTTGTTAATTTCAACGATAAATGATTCCTTAAAATTCATAAATTATCCGTATAAAAAATTTTGGACAGTTTTCGAGCTTCATCTCTCTCAGCTGAAATTTTGTCTCAATGTTTTC
Organism: Convolutriloba macropyga; assembly: GCF_964194025.1. Taxonomy (NCBI): domain Eukaryota; kingdom Metazoa; phylum Xenacoelomorpha; order Acoela; family Convolutidae; genus Convolutriloba; species Convolutriloba macropyga. Next base: position 17,229,430 of record NC_134469.1, on the reverse strand, counting down.
ACTGAGTTCACGATCAAGTGATCGATTCTTTAGTTACATGCTTAACGTAGCGAACATGAAAAGTTGTGAAATTGCGGTTGAAGCAACTAGATTAAGAGCGATCTGAGACTACCTGCTTAGGAAAAAAACAAAACGTTAAAAACTCTTATAGCAAGTGATTCGTCAGCTATTTTTAATTTTTGCATTTCACATTAGCAATTAAATTAGCACAGAGGGTGACTATGGACGTTGTTTAACCCAGTTTACAGTTAAATTTTGGTTTATTTTAAGTTAATACAAAGTCATGACAAAGAGATCAAAAAAGAAATGTAATGTGGAGCAACGACGGCAAAATTAAATTATCCAAATAACACAGTGTTACTTAAGTAACGTTCCTCTAGTTGGATAATTTAACTTTGCCACAGGATCTTCAATACTTTTTCATTTTCTTGAACCACAAGACCTCATCATACTGTTTTTGAAAATCATCGATTTTTTAGAAATTATTCTAAAGAAATGTAATTTCATACTTTCTTCTTCAGGAAAGAAGTATTTATTGTCTGTTTCTCTAAAGGAGGTCGCCCGATAAAGGAGCACGCCGCAATGAAATTTCTCAATGATGCAATGATTGAACTTTCGCTCACAACTGAGAAAATTTCTGACTGTTGAAATTTGTAATCAAAAGATCGACTGTGGCAGAATTTTCCAACATGGCAGAATTTTCCAACATGGCAGAATTTTTCAGAATTCTTTGAAGTTTTTCTTCTGTTTTTAGTATTTTAGACCTTTCCTGAAATTTACGCCGATTGAAATACGCATCAATTTTCATTTTTCATACCTTAGGAATATTTTTCGGTCTTGAAAGTGTGTGCATGAGAGGATGAAACACTATGTGAGAATGCTCGGATTACTTAGCCTCCCTGTTATTTTATGCCAATTAAAGTTTCTGCCACGAACCTTACTGATGATGGTCTCTAACTGCTGTGCATCGGTGAAAAATCCAATCATGCCAAACACCCTCCGATTGCCCACTGATATCTCTTCACCACCAGTAGTCACGTGCTCCTGTTTACTGTCATCCCAGGTCTGAACTAGAGGCGTCTGTTGACACACTTGGCCATGGATCAGCAGATAAAGGGAGGAGTCGAAGCCACCTTCCTTCAAAAATTCAGAAAAACTTCTAAAAAAGCATAATGTGTCAAAGCCTCCCCAAAACCACTTTTTCATTAAATAATTTTTTAAGGTTGATTAAATGTAACTAGGAAAGCTGCCAGAATGTGACGTGATGATAATTGAGGGCATGATAATTGATTGATATAAGAAAAAAGGAATAAAAGCTCTAATAGGGCTGTAATAAAATCACACCGCAAAATCAAAATGGCTGCCTTATTTCTTTATCATGGGTTCCTTATTATTCTTTACCGCAGTCGCATTTCAACGCATGTGCTACAGGAATCGAACAAGTTTCCTTAAGATGCTACTGGGTTGGCTTTGGATAGTTTGGCTGCATTGCCAACTTTAATTGCTGAATTAAAGTTCAGGAAAATTTATTATCTTGAAGCTAGTTTATCTCTCAAGGCCGGATTTGAGAAAACCTTGTGGATCACCAGAACTTAGTCGTACCTTGATGACAATTTCGTTAGGTGCAAAGACAACAATCTCCATCTGTCTCACAATGGGTACAATCTCAGGTCTCAAAAGCGTCTTGAGATACTTGATCGAGTACAGCATCTGGCAGATATCCCTGTTTGCTGAAATTATTATTACTCTATTCGACGAAAGCATGAAATTTTAATACAAACGTGGGCCTTACAATCTTATCAGAAACCTTACTATCCTATTGATAGAATTAGCACCGTATTCCAAAAACAATTACGATGCTGCCAGGAATCTTATTATTGAAAAAAAAATTATTCCAGCAGAACTCCAAATAATCGAGGTATAGTTTAAATAGGTTTTCCAATATTTTACAGCAGACAAAAGCCACTCTAATTAAAGCTTCTAAAACAACTTGTCCGGTGCTAGGAAAATTGGCCGACAGGGCGTTTAGCCGACAAGGAAAAAATGAGAAATTTAGCCGACAGTTTTATCATAATTGGTAATAAAAGTCCATAATTGGTCCATAAATCAGTAGTTCGGTTGTGATAGATTCATATCAAGTCCCACGGGCCGCTGAGGCATGGCCATGGCTCGCGAGGCATGGCCAGATGCGGTAAAATACGGTCCGACCACGGATAGACCTTCGTTAAAGTAGTTGATGAAAAAAGTGCGGTATATTTGTCCGCTTACGAAATAGTGTTTTAAATTGGCCAATCACAGCTTTAGAATAAGATTTATTGCTCATTTTGCTGAAATTGTCGGTTAAATTTCTCATTTTTTGGTTGTCGGTTAAACACCCTGTCGGCCAATACGGCGGCCACCAACTTGTCCATATCTACTTTTTAGCACCAAACTCTAACCCTAAATGGAGTAAAGGTTCAATTATACGAAATTTTAGTCAAAGTGGAATAAATTTTTTAAAAAGACGTCGAAGAGACCTCAAACAAAAAGTAACAACAAAATGATTTAGCGGCACGAACGACCTCCTATAGACAGAAAAGTAGCAGCATTCAAAAAAAACCGACTAACGTCGGAAGAATTGCTCTCGATCAACTAGTGTGAGTTAGAATCTATTGAATAGGGGTTGGGTTAGGTAACTAAACTCTTTAGGCGCGCTTGAAATGACATAATTAGTGGTAACTTTATATCACTATTACCGTTAACAAAAATTAAGATCTTTGCCGTTTTTGCCCCCCTCCCCGTTACGTTAAGCATCCCCCAGTTACAGAGGACGTATCATTACATAGCATATCTTTATGTAAAAAATATCACCAGCGTCATGGGGTGCAATTAATATAAATCCACTAAACTGGGGGCACAAACTGAAAAGATTCAAAAACTGAAGTTAATCATACCGAATTTTGGTGCACTTTTCAGTCAACTTCAAGTAGTGAACTGTGGCCACTTGAGTTCTGCTGCTCACACTTGTGAAAGAGAGAAATTTAGATCAAGAAAATTTAAAATATAGCCAGTAGAATACCGAAAACGACTTGCAGATTCGTACAATACAATCTCTAAATCAGAAATTTCAAAGAGAAAGAGCCGGGGTTCTACCTGTATCGGAAACATCAAAGAGAAAAACATTTATTGCTTATTAGCACTATTTTTTTTTTGAAAAAGCTGGACGCAAATTTAAGTTTGAAGTTGTGGGTTGTTGGTGGCGTAGGTAGGTAGGAGGGGGTGTAGGTAGGTAGCTGGGGTAGCAGGGGGTATTTTGCTTGTTGAGGTGAGGGTTAGGTAGGTAGGGGGAGGGTAGGTATGTGGGCCTGGGGTAGGTAGGTGGGGGGAGGGGGTTGGAGGGGGTATCTAGGTGAGGAGGGGTAGGGGTAGGTATGTATGGGGGAGTAGATAGATTGGGGGAGGGTAGGTAAGTGGCCGGTGAGGATCTAGGTAGGTGGGGGGGGGGGGTAGGTAGTTGGGGGGGGGGGTTGTAAGTAGGCGGGGGTGGGGGTATGTAGGTGGGTGTTGAGTTAGGAATGGTGTAGATAGGTGTGGGTGTAGATAGGTGGCTAGTTCTGTAATTTGGACAGGGAGGAGGCACTGTTACCCAACGAAAAATTCTCAAATTGACCTTTCGACCTTGAACAATACCAACAGTACCTATTCACCCTGCATTGGAAACCAAACTACTATTAAAATCCAATGTTCAAAAACGGAAGGCAATGTTCGAAATCAAAAGTCAAAAGTTCAAGTCATGAACAAACTTGGTTCAGTTAAAAGAGATCTGTAGAATCCCAATACTCCTCTCCGAGACTTAAAAAACCTGCAAAATTTCAATACTCCTTTTCTAGTCATGAAAATCCGCAGAATGCCAATATTCGTCTTTAAGAGTTAAAAAGTCAATAGCACAAAAGTCACTGGAAAAGTCAATTAGTTCGAGCAAAAATTTTGAATAAAAAAGACCAACAGGTTTACAATAATTTCTTCAAACTTTGTTGAGGGCAATTGAATAGTTTTATTAGATTATTTTAAAAAACCAAACCCTTGGTTGTTTTAATAAGAAAATTAAATTTTCATGCATCTAACTTTAACCGAGCTGTTGTGATAAATTTGCATTCTTCAGATTCAAAAAAAGAAAAGCCGACGACATGTTTTTCGAGTTTTTCCTTAAGCGAGCTTTTGACAGTAGAATATAACTTAAGATATGATGAAAGATAGATTGAGTACCCACTGTCAAAGAACAGATCGTCGGCCATAAACTGGCAAATGTGTCCGGGATCCATGTTAAGATCCTGATTCAGCAACCACCTTCAACAATCATCAGATGAAAATGAACAATCCTCAGCTCAACCAGCAGTTCACAAATAAATATATTTAATCAATAAGATGCTGAAATTGCTACAACTTCAATCTCACCTAAGACGGAAAAATCCCATAATTCGGTTGAATCTTTCTTCATCTGTCTCTTTGTCCTCTAAGTCAACTGAGCTTTCTCCTGCATCCTGTTGCTGAACCAGAAAAGGTCCTGCGCCCTCACCCACCTGCACTCTGTTTGGGTCACTGTCCTTATGGCGCCCTAAAATAGAGAACGTTATAGCTCATTAGCAGGTATGATCTGAATTAAGTAACGTAAAAAATGAGCGAGGTAGGTTTTTGAGAGTTGAAAAGAGGCGAAAAGAGGTATTGAAGTTCAAATACTGTTTGAACTTCAAATACTAGTATCAACTCAATTTAAAGTATAGCTAGATGAGTGTAAAACAGCCATGTAATGAAGACCAGATTTTGACATGGCCACCAGATTGCTAAAACGTAATGGTATCAAATGGAAATGAAAAAGAATATAAGAAATCTATGAGTGATTCGATCGCAATTTTCTCTTTTCAAAAATATCAACGATGTAATGTAATACGGACGTTTTTTGACGGAGCTGATCGTAAGACAATAAGCCGTTGAAACCATAAACTTGTCACCAAGAGCAATAAAAAATCAAATATATAAAAATTTCAAAATTTTATGAAATCTTGTAGTAACAGTAGTAACAAGGCCGTGAAACAAACAGTTGAAACTAAAACCGTTATAGACTTTAGCACACTGGAAACAGTTTGTGACCTGTCTATACAGAGACGAAGATACAAAATGACCGAAAAACGATTTTTTAAAAAATGTTAAGCTCAAAAATCTAAAAATGCTTTTGAAAACAAATATTTGCAAAATAGAAACAGACAAGCTTTCAACAAAAAAGATGGCTCAAGTTGCAACACACCAGGAAACCAAATGGCCGTGTTATTAATGAGACTACAAGTCACGAGACTACAGAATAACAACAATTACAGGCACAAGCCAAATCTTCACAAACAATTTTACAACATCAAATTCTTCAAGGCACTATTATAATAAGATGTTATCTGCAAGAAACGTAAATTATCGCCTGCTTCTCATCTGAACATCAACGGCTGTTCTTTATAAAAGGGGCTACATAGAAATGACACGAAAAAAAATCCAAAAAATGAACAGTATAGAAATCTCGAAATATTCTTATAAAACTAAAAGGTGTAAGTCATCACTCAAAACATATAGTCAAATTGAAAAAAAAATTGAATGAGCAAATGCGATTGAGAGTATTCGTAGTTGTCATATTGAGCTACACGTTGACTAAAATGAAAGCAAAAAGCAGACAGCTTGAAAAAAAAAACGTTTCCAATTAATTGGAAAGATGTTAAGCAAAAGAAAATTTTAAAGAGCTTAAATTATACGTCCTGGGGAAGCAATTGAGATCCATCATTATCAGGCATATGTCGTTCAACTATAAAAAAAGAAAAACATAGGTAAGACATAATTGAAATCCACTAAATTTGTGAGAGAAGTGTGCATCAGGCCAGAGCACAATCTATTCAACAAAAACATTGAACATATCCATTTACAATTTTTTCAATGCTGTGCATATTCACAGATAAATTTTTCTTCTTTCTGATCTCTCAAAAATGTGATATTCCAACAAAGAAACAAAATGTGAAGTTATAAATTGTGCAATTATGATCAAAAATTAAAAAAAAAAGAAAACTGTTAGTATCAAAACCAAGAACCTATTGGTTGAATTTGAAACCGTTGCAGACATTAACTTATAACTCAAGGGAAATAGGATCCCTTGTTTTAACTGGGACTAAGCCAGAAGTTGAGAGAATTAAAATAAATTGGTGTATTTTATCAAAAAATTAAAACAAATTCAAAGCCGTAAGAGACATTAGATAACAACTGAAACCATTCCCTAGGTCCACTAATACCTTTTAAAATGAACATTGGATCTCTGGTTGGGGAGACGTAGTGACTGGACTACAAAAAATGACAAATCAAAGCAGAGCATAAGAAGTCCATAAAATTTTAGGAAAACATTTCGTCAGAGCCATGAAAACCATGAGCTTCATTCTGAAACCAAAAAATATGGTTATTGAGCCTCGTTTATTCTAAACACTCTCTGTCAATAAAATGAGCTTTGACTTGAAATTCTTGCCAGTTATATCCATAAACTACAAATAAGGAATTATTTTTGAAAAAAGACCGCGCCCCATTAAAATCTAAAATTTTTCTTACCGTAAGGATCCATGGTGACATCCAGATCAGCCCTAATCGTGCGTTCCCGCTCAGAAAAAACTCAGTTGTTGAAATAAATGCGAAATAGATTTGTTTTAAACAAACCTTTCAGTATATTCGAAATAAATAATGCAGATTGTATTTCCAGAAGACTCTTAGAGCCAGTGGGAGTACAACTAGCTCTCTTGTTGAGCTTACAAAGAATATGACTGCAGTTTCAAGCTGTCTAATTCCACCAAATTAAAAAAAAGTGGGTTAAAAAAATGTTTGGTACCATTTTTGACAAAACATAGTCTGAATTTTGAGACTTTTAGCCTAAATTATGGCCAAAAAAACTCAGATCGAACAATTCAGCAACCCCTTTCTATCCTTGAAGACAAAATCAATATTACTACTGTAAACATTTTTTACAAATTTCAGCAACATTGACAAAATTTTAAGAAAATATTCGAAAAATTGTGAATAAAAATAAACCAAATTGGTCTAAAATTCACAAAAATTTAAACCACTATAACTCGCTCTAAGAAAACAAAATTCGAAAAATCTTTTTAATTTTAAATTCTACGCTGGACGGGCTTTCTAGTGATACCACTCACAACTCTTTACAATTAATATATTGATCAGCCAAAATTGAATGAACAAAAAAACCCATTTGAGCATATAGTTCCTCCCCCACTAAAGTGGGTCGGAGCAATAATAAGAACTCAATGAAATCAGACCCTAATTTTACTGCTATCAACAGACATTTTAGATGAGCTAGATTGCCAATCTCCCGTTTAAGAAATCAAATGTACGTTTAGTTAAAATGTTAGCACTTACTTTTTCATTTTTATGCGCCGCGAAAAGAAAATGAGGTCTAAGCCCTTATAGCTGATATGGTGAAGTGTTTTTCGGAACTTTTCCGTTTTCGCCCCCCGTACGATGTGCTCCCCACAATAACAGAGCACGTGCCGTTATTTAGTATATCATAATGTAAACATAATGAGCGTGCGCTTGGGGCGCAAATATCATGCACCCAAAAAAGCTGGTGGCAAAAACAAAAACTCAAATTGTTCCATCGAACGCAAAAACTTTTTCCGAATTTTCCGAACAAACGGAAACGATCCGATGCAAAATAACACCTGTTACAGTCCTCCAAACTTTTCCTCTTTTGCTGCGATTCCCAGACAAATTGCTTACGAATGTTTGAAAACACAACGGTTACAAGACTGAAAACTTCTAACTCAAAGGAAAAATATTTTGAAATTACGTTTATTGGCGAGACTAATGAGATAGTCAAAGTACCTGTCTAAGAGAAAAACAAAAAATTACAATTTTTCCGCGTTTTTGCCGCAAATGATGGTAATCGAAGTCTACAACTTTTCCCTTATTTCACTCATTTCAAATCAAACCATCTGGCAGGTTTTTTGTACAAATATCTTTAAATGTACCGGTTAGTGGACCAATTCTAATTAACATTGCATTCCGAAATAAACTAAAAATAATGGGGACCAGAAAATAATTGGGACCCAGGTATTGGCATAGAACGAATACGCAAAACTGAAAATGTTTGGAAATATATCCCTTAATGCTTGATATATTCCCTAATTATCTAGCTTAGTGAGTGCTCAATATTGTTATGGCTTATCAGAACAATTTGAATCTCAGATATAAAAATTTTCAATTTTTGACATCATCTTTCATTTTTTAAACATTTGATTATCTTTAAAGAAGGCAATTATTTTTGGAGAGATTAAATCAAAAATAGCAATTTTCTGATTGAGTCAGCGTTTTTCTTGACTATTTGTTGTATCACACCAAACATAAATCTTTTATCTCGTACCATTTGAATAACTAAATAACTAAATAACTTTATTATTTAAAAATGGTAAACTGCATAGCTGCAAAAATTGGTCATTACCGTTGCCAAAATAAAAAACATTCTCAAAACAAAAAAAAATAAGTTTTTTTTAATTTAATTAAGTAGTAAATAACTTTAATTGAGAAGACGTATCAAGAAGCTCCTACAGTATCAAAGATAGCTGGTTTTTTCTCCCAATCAATTGATTTTGAAGCCAAACATATTATTGAAATCTTTAAACGTCCAAAACATGTTACTGCAGATACTCACCAGGTCAAAAGCTTCTTCTGCAATTTCTTTTGCGTTTTCTCTAAAAAATTAATGATTTTTTAGCTTCTTGTCTACCTACTTGTAAGCAGAGACCATAAATGAAATTGCTGTCCCCTAATTGGTTATCATTTTTTCCGAAGTCAAAATAGCAAAAAAATAAATTGATCCAAATAACTGATAATAAACCTACTGGCAGCGCGGCGACTTCAGTGCTTTTTCAATGATAAACTGTCTTCAAATTGAAAACCTTTTCAAGGAAAATTCCCATTCCATGTATATCCAGTTATGATTTGTAACCTGCGCTTCTCTGCGGTAAATCCTGATCTATATACAAATTAAACTTCTGAAAAAATCCTCCGAAGCTTTGAGGTAAAATTTATGGGCAAGTCAATCTTTGAGGGGGTGTCATGTGAGGAGGCCACATTGCCAGGCGGAGGAGGATGGACAGACGAGTGTGGGGGTGACTGAGTGGGACAAACTTTTATGGTTAAGACCCCTTCGCACCACAAAATTGTCTCCTCAAAACAATTTCGTTTAATCGCATACTAAGAAACTATTAAAAAGCAAGGCTCAAAGAGAGCTGTTCAGCCATTTAATGCCCTCCGGGCGTCGCTTGCTAATCCCGTTTTTAAACGTCAGAAAGAAAATTGGCCAAGCAAAAAATTGCACTAAAAACTGCAGGACTAATATTATGGAGGACGAAAAGTTAAAAGGGTCAGACAACAAATCGGTCAAGCAAAAAAAATGCATAAAAGACCACAGTACTAATAACTTAGTCGGCAGATTGCCGGAAAGTAGCCGCGAGAGACGCTTGGGGCCTCTCATGAATTGAAACAACTAAAGAAATAAGATAGACAGATTGATCACCAGTCCTTTAATAGACGACTAGACTTTTTGGGTTAGATTCGAACTATAATAGGTTTGGCACTACTTAGATGCACACTATTGACCTTTAACTAGAGTAAATGTTCATAAAATTAAAAGTTCTTTAAGCGAGTTCAGAAGTCATTTTTTTGAGTGAGGTAAGTCACGCAATTGACCTAAAAGCAGAGCAAATTACGTCACGCACACAAATTTCTACTGCAAAGCAGTAAAATCACTGAAAATGAAAAAAATCGATTGCAAGAAGTCAGATCGCAAGAACCATCGATGGAGACGACGAACTAAAAAAACACGATGTCCCCAATAATAGCCGCTATCACTTCGCGGCTATTAATAATTGCTACAAACTTCGTTTGAGTGCAATTAATAAGTTAGGATATGATTCTACAGCGTGACTCACTTACTTTTCATGACTGCCTTTTCTCTCCGAATGTCTTCACTCAGGTCAGTCATGGCATTCTTCACCTGCATGATCTTCTCATTGTAGTTGATCAACAGCCTATGCAAAATGAGCAAACATAACCGGCAGACTTCAACCGACTAGCTCTCAGCCAACTCCGGGGGGTGAGACGTGTTAACTCGCTTAAGCTCAAGCTCAATGGGTTGACAGAGGGCGTAAACATGATTCTTAGGAAGGGTGAATATGATTCAAAAACCGCCCTTACTTTTCCGAGCACGCAATTTAGGTGACTAAGAGCTGCATTATAAACAAGTCACAAGGACGCATATACGTGCAATGGTGTCGAAGCTATTAAAACAATATAGTTTGTAGACTGAAAAAAAATTTCCAAACTAGACTAACCCAGCAAAAAAGTTGTTTTCTTTAATTTTACTCATTCATTACGACGCCGAGTTATACCCCAAAATTTCCGCCATATTAAAAATAGGGAAAAAATAGATACATAAAATGAACGAAATTAGGAGACAAGCTTTATATCTTATTTTTCGCAAAAAGAGTTAGGCCAGTTTTGCGAATTTGAAATACATTAAAATTGTAAAACAGGTGACAAGTCTTGTAGCACGTTTTCGCTCATTTTAGGTATTTGTTTTTCGCAAAAAAATTAATCTCTAACTGGCAATTGAGCGTAATTGAGAGCGCGCTTTTGAGCATGAAAAAGTAACTTTAAGCTTTATTAATTAAGCATACAAAAGTGAGTTGAAGCTTTTAAAGTGATTTAAAGAAAGAAATAAGGAAGCAACGAATAACGTTTGTTTTGAATTTTGGTTTTTTTGTTGCCATTTTTATATGTGATAAACACCCTTTTCTTTTCCAGCACCATTCCAAGAGATACACTACCAGGACGGATTCTTTAAAACATTCCAAAGGGAAGGACAACTCATGGACAAACAAAGAACTATTTCAATTTTTTTAATAAAATTTTAATACCTGAGTCACAAATAAAACTCTCATTGTAATGTTTGTGTTGAACTGGAAAATTGCATTGTAATTATCTGCTTCCGATTTTATTACTTATCAGATTTGTTATTGAGAGGGAGAGAGTAGAAGGCAGGCATTTTCAGAAAAAATTATCAGACACCTGTAAACCTGTAAAATTACGCAAAAAATTTAAAAAACACCTATAAAAATGTAAATAGGCGCAAAAAGTGTTGATTGAAAAAAAATAGACCCCTGTAAAACTGTAAAAAGACGCAAAAAAACGGTCGAGAAATGGAGGAATTTTTCAGAAAAAATAACGGACTTCCAAAACAGGCACAGAATTGACAGACGCCAAAAAATTGAACAAAAACTCAGTTTAACAATTCATTTGCTGAATTTAAATGCAAATCACTCAATAAACCAAATTTTAACGAGAAAATAAACAGTATTCAATTCACACGTCTTTTTTAATCGATATTTACCTCTGTCCAATCTTCTCATGTCATGGACAAATAAAAGGAGTTAATAAGTTGCAACAGGACATTAATGAATTTTTTTGTCATATTCTCTCAAGACAATGATGGTTGAACACAAATAAAAGCCTGAAAAGTCATAAAAAAATACTGAGACGAAGATCGAGAATATCAGCTGATGCTATTTTCATTTTTCACTTCCCTAAAAGAAGTAGTCATTTTTCAGAAACCAAATTGTCAAATTTTCTGAAAAATCCCTAAAAAAGGCTTTGGATGATACAAATTCCACTTTCGGACCTACAGCTCACATCAAATAAAAACAATGTGATAATTTTGAGCCCTATATGGTAGATTATTCACCACTAAACGACTTTAATTACCTTACCTAATTGATATCAATTAATAAACGCGCATTAAATCAGGTTTAATTGCGGATTATATATACTTTTAGCGCGGAAATTAGATACATTTAGTGCAAATACAGTTACCTGGCGTGCGAAAAGGGATACATAAATCAAGCAGATTCGTGAAACGTAGCCCGCGGAAAAAATAGGATACCCAGATTGTTTCTCAAATTCGCGGTTAAAATTCAGACACTTTCGCGAACACGGGTTGCGCGATTCGCTTCCATTTTGCCTGTTGTGCTAAAGTACCTTTATTGTGCAATATTGTTGCATTTTCAATGCATTAACAGATGCAAACATAACCGACTAAAGGTCGGAAGAATTGCTCTCGAACGACTAGTGGGAGCTCTAATCAACTACAGCCTCCTTCAGTCGGGGGGGGGGGCTTAAATGAGACCAAAAAAGTTCAATAGCGGACTTCAAATAACCACATTAGAGGTTAACATATACCAATGTTAAGATTTAAATTTAAAAATGGCACCAATTTCGGCGCACTTTTCATTTGCCTTTTAGTATTAAACTGCCGCCAATTGAGTTCAGCTGCTTGAAATTGTGATTGAGAGAGAATTTTAGATCACGCAAAACGCAAAAAGTCAAGGGCGTAAAAGTAACTTGAAAAGTCAAAATTGTCAAACGAAAATTTTGCGTAAAAAAGACACACACGTTTACAATAATTATTATGAACTTCGTTCAAGAGCAATTAAAAAGGAAAAAAGATACGCATATCGGGCAAATTTACCCGTGACAATTTGGGTATACCTCTGCGGCGTAATGTTGAAATGGAAAAAGAAACCAACTATAGGTCTGAATGTCATTAAAACAATAAGCTGTTAATTATCGTTTGAAGTAATTGCAATTAGGCACCAAAAGAAAAGAAATAAAATTTTTAATGGCTTTCTTGAATAATACAGAGCAAAATTGCGAAAGAGCAGTGAAATCGCCGCTCATCCTCAAAAGCAATCAATAAAAAAACGAAAGTCTTTTATTTTAGTTTTAAATATCTAAACCGCTCATTTCAATGTTTCTTTTGAGATTTTGGTGTGACTAAAATAACCGTTCAAATTTGACTTTTAATTGAATTCAAAAGTCAAAAAAGGCGAAATCACACCTTAGACAACAGAGAGATAAAGAAAACAATCTGAAATATATGGATGGGAAATACATATCAGGCAAATTTCTGCTCTAAAATTGAGAGAATTTCAAAGAGAATAATAAAATATTGAATCCTATCCGACAAATATAAAGAGAAAAGTGTAATATCAGAATATGAGCAGACACTCTCAATCACAAAAGATTTGATTGGAAGAATTGCTCTGGAACCGAACGAGGGGTTTCGTTTCGTTATCTCAAGCTAACTTAAGCATGTGGATGCTAACTTCAGAACGGTAGGAGAAAAGCGAAAAAGCGAGGGGAAAAGGGGGGCATTAAATTATGATTATGCCAAATCGCCGTTCAAATTATGAAACTGTGCAATTCAAGCGCTCCTCGGGAACTTTGCTGAACTTAAAACTTAGAAGTTAGTAGTATAATTCTCTAAGGTTTTACAAGTCTATGACTTTTCTTTTTCGTTTTCTTTTTCTTTTTCGATCACTCGAGCTAGCGAAATATTTTTCTAGAGGAAAACAATCTAGCAAGAAGTTTGCATCAAAAACAACTCATTCATAATGATCGCTTCAAATTTCATTCAAGAATAATTAAAACCGAAAGAACTTTTGAAGAATGTTTTGTCAATTCACTTTGAAAGAGGCGTAAACAAGCTGCACCCTAAAAATAATGGCGTTTTTGCGATGATTATTTGAGATAAATATGGTTTGACGATAATAACGAATTAAAGCCACACAATCGAGTACATCTACGTAACCAATGGAAATAACGTTCTGGAAAATGAAAAATCTACTCTTTCGTCTTAGTCTACGTAAATCTGAATTGCGAAAGATTAAATTTCACGCCTCGCCTAAACTGTCTATTAGGAATCTGATTGCATGCATATTTACAGTCTCTAAACGGTTTCATCGAAGGTAACGAAGATACTGAAAAAAATATCTGAAATTGTTGCGCCCATTCATCTACATTCTATATAAAGTTCAGGCAAATATACCTGAAAAAAAAAACACCTGAACTGTTAAGGCAAATTGTTCCCCGTTAATTGTTCCCCTGAAATTTGCTTGAACAATTCAGGCGTCTTCGGGTGAACTTACCTGAAATTGTCTGAAATGTACACGAAAAAAAGCGCCTGAAAATCCCAACCTGTCTTCGTTAAGTTTCAGACTGGATAATTGAAGAGTTGCCCATTGCATGAGTAGATTGCCAACTATCATAATACCCATTGTGATACGAATTCCATCAATACTTGTGGCAGTGATGTCCCCGAAACCCAGACACAGTCCAGCCACAACAACGAAGTACTCCATGTCGAAATTAGAGAGGTCTTTCTCGTTTGATACCTTCCACGTACAAATATAGATTAGCCAGCTATGAACACATCAAGCCAAAAAAGGGTGACAATGAGAAAAGCATCCAGAAAATCATTCAGATTTTCGAAAAATTAGGAAATCACAAATTTAAATGTTCAATTATTAAGCTTCAAATTTTAAATATACTCAAAGCTCATCATTAATTAATTTTATAGCAGAACATTTCCTTTATTAAAGCCAACATCTTATCTTGAAAGTGTTTAGCTGATCTGGCATTCATGCAACTTACCGACAGATTTATTTAATCTTGTAAGATCATAAAAGAATCTTGTATGAATCTTGTAAGATTTAACAAAGTCTTGCAAGAAAATTGAAAACATCTTGCAAGATCTTACAAGATTAACTTTTGTTTTCGATCCGGTAGCAACATAGCATTTAAATAACTCATATATTTTTTAATGTTTTGAGGTTAAAATAATGAGAACATAGCCGGCAGATCGCCGGAAAATAGCCGCGATAGACGCTTGTGGCCTTCCATGAATGAAACAACTGAAGAAATAAGAAAGACAGATCGACCACCACTCCTTTAATAGACCACTTTTTGGGTTAGATTCGGACTGTCAGTTTTTTGACATATACGGTCTATAAGGGAAAAGCGCTAAGAGAGTTTTTTCAAAGTTGCTTTTCGAAAACAAAAACTCAAGACTAATACTCAAGAACTAGGGCATAAAAGTTTGGCACTACTTAGATGCACACTATTGAACTTTAACTAAAATGTTAATAAAATTTGAAGTTCCATAAGTGAGATCAGAAGTCATTTTTGTGAGTGAGGTAAGTCACGCAATTGACCTAAAAGCAGAAATGACGTCACACATACAAATTTTAACTGCAAAGCAATAGAAGTCACAGAAGTCAATTCCAAGAAGTCAGCTCCAAGAAGTCAGGTCGTAAAAATCATCGACGGAGACGACTAATTAAAAAACATAGCAGGACAAGTCCTGAAATACAATCCACGGAAATATACTCAACAACTCACGCACAAGCTTTGAAAGAGATTAATTTCCCACGAAAGGTAGATAAACTCTGAAAAATGCTTCAAAAAAATGAGAAGCGCGAATTTTAAAGAAGTTTTCTACATTTCGGGGGGGGGATCTTCAAAACCATTTCTTTGTCTCTAGGGTCCTATCATGTAACCCGTCTGCGGGATTTAAAAAAGTTTCGTAAGCCTGTAAAGTCGCTAAAATCAAATCACAAACCAAACAGTAAAAAAAAAAAAATTTTAACAAAATCTTGCCCCAATTGGTGATCTTAATATCTTCAGAAACCTTTTTCATTGCCTCCAAAGACTAGCCAGTATCCTTAGTTTGAGGCTTAAGTAATTTCAATGGCTCATCAAGATCCATAAACATGAACATAAAAAATTTCGAAAAAAATTTAAAAAATTAAAATTTTATCAAAAAACTGCTGAAACTCGTGTTTTTAAAAAGTTGATAAACAATCTGTTATCCATAGCAACTATGCTGTAACTTAACATCAAACCCTGGAGGAGGTTTCTGATCCACTCGTGGAGGAAAGAATACTAAATTATCAGAAATTTTCAAATAAAAATTTGCATTTTTTTTAAAATAGCCTAAAATCGTAAAAATCGTAATAATAAAATCTCGATACACATTTCCCATTACCACTAGTAACTATGCAATGACCTATTATAAAAACCTAGAGGTGACGCCTTGGCCATTGATATTCAAAAAAACATGAAAAATGACAAAAAATTTTCAAAAACTTGAAAAAAATTGCAAGTTTTATCAAAAAATTGCAAAAATTTGTAATGTTGAAATGTTGAAAATCATTCTATTACCACTAAAAATTATGCAATTACCTATTATTAAACTCACGAAGAGGTTTATTGACAGCAAGGGCCAAAAAACTTCAAAAATGATCAAATTTTTCAAAAAACTTGAAAAAAATTGTATTTATTAGTATAAATTTGCGTGTTTATGTTTGAAGTACCAAAAAAGACAGCTCTTAAAATGGCCATAAAAAGTAAAAACGTCTTGCAAAAGAGCTTTATCAACTTTCACAAACCTCAATTTTAGACTGGTCTAACAAAATTTTCGAAAAACGCCGAAAAAATGCGAAAAATTGCAACGTTCTGGTCTCAAAAACTCCTAAAAATTACCCTTTAACCTTGAATTTCGGCCTTCCCAGTAGCTTCACCACTCTATGTACTTGAAGGACTACTATAAGCGGCTACGGGCCTCTAATGAAACTTGATGCCCACTGAGCTTATCCCGGTTTGAAAGCTCAAAGTCATGAAAAAAGTTGTGAAAACAGCTTGAAAAATTTTAAAAAAAGACAGAGCACCAATACAATCCAATTCTTGGATTGTAAAAAAAAATACGATGTCCCCAATAATAGCCGCTATCGCTTCGCGGCTATTAATAAAAATTAGATTAAAAAATGAGATACTTTAAGGCAACGCAGTATTAAAGTTAGAGAAAGAAAAACTAACCTTGACCATGAGAGCGTAGAAGAACTGTACGAAGAGACAGGCTCCTGTGAGCATGAGGAAGAGGACACTGTTGGATGAGTCCAAATATCCAGTCTCTTTCACCAGAGTCACAGCTGGAACAAACCAAATTCGACCTTGACCAATGTGGTAACAAATGAAAGTATGAGTTGACCATGCCTATGTGCAAATCTGGTAGATCAGTACCGAACAAGCAAGTCAACAAATTCCTAGGAGACAAGACTTGGCCAACGTTTGCAAGTCACTTCCTATAAGTCAGTCCTATAAATCGTTAAAAAAATTGAAAACTATTAATTTTGGCTGATTTTACCGGGAAGTTTGGATACGTGATATGGATCCTGGTACGCTCTCTCACACAGCGTCTCATAGGCACTGTACAACTCTGTAGGGACAAATGCCTCCACTATTTCATCTGACTTTGATTCGGCTGAAAAGAAAATATAGTGAAAATACAGTTTTTATGTTTGAACATTGACAGTGTATAGTGACAGCGCTGATTAACAGGTCATGTTTGCAAAGTTCGCGTTTTCGAAGTCAATTCAAAATTCATTCTGTCTCTTATCTTGACGACGTTCTCTACACAGTTCTCAACGAATGCCAAATTTCCCGAGGTACTTCATCCCGAGGAGTCACGTGACCTATACGACAGGTGAAGCAATCTTAGAGCTTTACTTAGTAGGTAGTAGTTGAGTTGTATGTTGCGAGAGAGTTCGTCCATGTGGTATCTCCTCCTCAGGTAGTCCTGTACAATCAAGTGTTTGTTCTTCATGTCCACTTTGAACTGGTTGCGAGAGGACAGAAGTGCATAGATGTATGAAAAGAGGAGCGAGTTGAAGAAGACAAAGAAAACTATCATGATCAGAATCACCACCTGAAAACAAGCATTGTGAAAATCTATGACATATGTCTTAAGTCTCTTCGTGAACTCAACTGTATATGGTGTGGATGACAGTTGTCAAATTGCAAAGCCTTCAAATTCAGAGGCGTAAATAATTTTGAGACATAACCGACCAAAATCGGAGTTGCTCTCAAAGGACAGCGAGCGGTTGGCTTTGGTAGGAGCCAACTGGGGCTAAAGGGTGCTAGCATTAGGGCGTGGGTGAGCGTAGAGGGGGGTATCGTGGGTGGGGGGGGGTTCAAGCTGACGGGATGCCTGGGCGGGGGACGGGGGGAGATGGCTGGCTGGAGGAGAGAGTCCAAAAGAGGAGGAGTGGTGTCCAAAAAGAATGGGGGGAGTGGTGAGAGGTTACTGGTCTTTATCCTATTCACATTTTCGGTGAATAGCATACTTAGAGACTAGTAAAGCGTAAGGCTTTAAGAGAGCTGCTCAGCCTCTCAAAGCCCTCTGGGTGTCACCTGTTTTATCCGTTTTTAAGAACTAAAAGTTAAAGGCGTCAGTCGGAAAATTGCTCAGGCAAAAAATATTTCATTAAAAAAACATACCCGGCAGATTGCCGGAAAATAGCCGCCGTTGATTCCAATAAGCATGATTGGGATTGAAAGAACAGAAAATATTGAAAAAAAAAGATTTTTGTACAAAAACATTTTTTAAGTGCGATTTATTTTGATGGCATTTCGTAGTTGAAGATAACGTACTTCTGTTTCTTAGAGACAGGCTACAGGGGCTAATATCAATACCAATAAGCATTAGAGATGGTAACTAAGACTTATAGGAACGACGTTCAAATAGCGGGCATCTAAAATTGGGCTTTATGGGTTTATCCCGTTTCTATTTCTGACTTCAATTTTTTATACTGACTCTGTTCATTTTGAATTGCTTTGCTGAGCAACTGATGTTTAAAATCACTTTTAGCAGAATGAGAGAAGAGAGAAACTAGCCTAGAGAAGTCAAAAAGATATCACGCAAAATGTTGAAAAAGCGGCAAAATGAGGTAAAGCGAAACATTTTTTTATTCGACGAAGTAAAAAAACATAGCAGGACAAGTCCTGACGTACAATTCAAAGAATTTTCATTGACTAAACAGAAAAACTAGACCTAGAATGGACTATGAATGGATTGGGAAAACCATTTAGAAAAGAATCCGATCCAAAAAATCGAAAAAACTGTAAAAATCAAAGTGAAATAGCCGCATGTGAACAAAAAACCACAAGCGAGAAAGCGAATTTTTGTTCAAACACAGTTTTCTCACTCTACTTTAAATTTAGAGCGAAAAATTTTACGCCGCAGAACCACTCGCTTTTTCGCTCCACTTCCTGTTTCGGCGTGACCAAAATCACTACTCCAATTTGACTTCAAAAATCATGAAAATGTGTGAACAGATCTTAAAAAAAGACAGCACCCCAATACAATTCAAATTCTTTGAATTGTAAAAAAGAAAGAGGAGCGCTATAATAGCCGGCCGAGAAGATGAGGGCGGCTATTAAAAAAACTTCATTTGAGAGCATTTAAAAACATCACTATACATGTGAACGTGCTGAAGTGGTCAATTAATGGGAATCGCAATCCAAGTGAAATCCCGACCTAGGCTAGATAATTTGATTATGGTTATGATCTTTCGAAAACCGCGACAAGCCATTGCAAATTTGAAATTACCCAGTTCATAAGTGAGTATATACGAGCTGTTCCTACCCTTTCTGACGACCTTGCAGAGGTTATGTCCCCAAAGCCAGCAGTGGTGACAGTTGTGACAACAAAGTAGAAGCTGATCTGGTCTCTGTACTCCCTGAGAGTGTCGCAGTCTATCACTCTGCCTCCTATGTTCTGCTTGGCACAGTTGTTCTCAAGGTTCTCGTACCACGAGTTCATCTCTGCAGTCTTGTCGAAACTCATGAAGTAGAAGATGAAAGCAAAGCAGTGCTGAAACAACAAAATTTAATCAGTATAAATTCATCAAATCAAATATACGAAAAGTTGGATTAAAAGATAAGCGAGTAACGTCTGACTCTTTGCTCTGAAATGAATGTCGAGGTGATGACAAAGATGATGACAAAGATGTCGATAATTCAGTATAACCCGGACCCGAGTGTCATAGACTTTCATTACTGAATCATTATATTCCAATAGTATATCGACGATTCAGTACTGAATCAGAGTGACCAAAGGGTACTTTGTTAGCCAAGTATGTTCAGTATAAATTCAGAAAGCATTTTTTTTCTGAAAGTAGGATGAACATGATGATTTGAGTCCTTCATAATATTCATAGAAATTTCAGAAAAAAATTTTGGTTGAGCATGAAGATGCTATATTTTCAAGCAAACAACCATTCTATTATTCCTTTGGATTGTTGTTTGGTGGGGGTCCGACCGACGAACGGGGGGAATCCGACGAATTGGGGTGGTGCGACGAAGAAACGGAACGGAATTTATAACGGAACGGAATAACGAACCAACGGAACGGAATAATGGAATACATTTGATGATGCTGGGAGCACATTGTGGGGTGGGGGGGGGGGGTAAGTTATTGACAGTGCAGCAGGTTTCGTCGCGAAACGTGTCCATTTAGAGTTATTATCTTCGTTATCATCTTCGTTCATAGCGTTAGTCGTCCAGTATTGAGAACAGTATTGGGAACAGTACAACATATGCTCCGTATTGAACGAGCGAACGAACGTACTTGGGCGGGGGACCCGAATGCACGGAATCCTATCCCCCCGAATACACGGTATCCTACCGACGCGAATGCACGGATCCGACTACACAATATCCCACCGACCCGAATGCACGGTAACCTACCCCCCCCCCCCCCCGACCCTTTAGATAATTCAAAAGACGATTTAAATCAGTTTTAACTCGAATGCCGAATTCAGTGCACACTGATCAGATGCAAAGTGCAGGTGAAGAACGACGAGTGACACAACGAATGGCATGGTACGGTATGGTTCCAAAACAGAACACAATACAAATTGACAATCGAGAGAACTGTGCAAAACATTAAACTTCTATAGAAACACAGTTGAGAATAAGCATATGTTTAAAGTCCCGAATGCACGGAATCCTATCCCCCCCCCCGAATACACGGTATCCTACCGACGCGAATGCACGGACCCGACTACACAATATCCCACCGACCCGAATGCACGGTAACCTACCCCCCCCCCCCCCCGACCCTTTAGATAATTCAAAAGACGATTTAAATAATCAGGAAGTCAGAATACCTTTGACCTGTGGCATTTCAGCCGCCGGCTGACGTGGACACAGTTGCAACAGAACACGTGCACGTCGTACTGAAACGGCTGAAACAGACAGCTCTACGAGTTCGATCAACATACGTGTGATTTAATTAATTTAATTTCCCCGGGCGTTTCTGACGTTTTTGGCAACTTTTTTTGCCGTTTCCCCGGGTGTTTCTGACGTTTTTATCAACTTTTCTGCCGTTTACCCGGCTGTTTCTGACGTTTTTATCAACTTTCTTTGCCGTTTCCCAGGGTGCTTTTGACGTTTTTGGCAACTTTTTAGCCGTTTCCCCGTGTGTTTTGGACGTTTTTATCAACTTTTTTGCCGTTTCCCCGGCTGTTTCTGACGTTTTTATCAACTTTTTTTGCCGTTTCCCCGGGTAATTCTGACGTTTTTATCAACTTTTTTGACATTTCCCCGAATTTAAATTAAGGGGGGGCAAGACAGTTTTCTGATTTAGTCCACTTTATGTTAATTGAGAGCATTTGGAACTAATTCTTTTTACTCTTTGAACAAAGTGTGATTATAACGTTTTTTTAAACTCTCGCGGCTTATGTTTATGTATTTGTTTATGTTGAGTCAATTTCTTGTTGCGCCTTCGATTCTGTTTTCAGTGCCTTGTTTGTTTGCATTGGATGACTGACAAATCACGCAGATGTTGGTTGGCATTCTGGAGATGTCTGTCCAAGTTCGTCAGCCGTTTCAGTACGACGTGTACATGTTCTAGTTGAAACGTGTCCTCTTCAGTTGACGACTGAAGCGCTTCAGGTCACAGGTGAATGATCAGATGAAAGGTGCAGGTGAATAACGAGTGCCGATTTCAGTGCAGTATCAGTTTTAACTCGAATGCCGAATTCAGTGCACACTGATCAGATGCAAAGTGCAGTAGAAGAACGACGAGTGACACAACGAATGGCATTGTATGGTATGGTTCCAAAACAGCGTACAATACAAACTGACAATTGAGAGAACTGTGCAAAACATTAAACTTCTATAGAAATACAGTTTAGAATAAGCATATGTTTAAAGTCTGTTTTGAATAACCACATGATGATGATTAATTAATTGTTTGAATTGCCTATCGTGTTTTCTTTTCGAAATTAAGGCCGTTGGTGATTGTTCATACTGTTCAGTGCAAAAACAGACTAAAATTTCTTTCTGATCATACAAAATGCAGTTTCTGATGTTCATAATGTTCAGCAGAATCCCAAAATTTTACTCTGAATTTTATCATGAAATGTCTAATAAGTGCCATGATCAGAGCTCTGTCCATAGTAAAATTAATAATAAAATTTTTTTGATTCAGTACTGAATTTTAATGACGCTCAGATCCGGGAATTAAAAGGGTTGCACACTAATGAATATTAGCACACGGTTGTTATCGGCACGGAGAAGTTATCAAACTCGGAGGCGAAGCCGAGGTGTTATGATAACTTCAAGGTCGATAACAACCGTGTGGTAAATTTTTTAATCAACACCTGTTGCGATCATGTTTGTTTTTTTAGACTACAAATTTATCAAACTGTTTCCATCATTAGACTACCAGTTTATTACCACTCTTTTATCGCCTCTGTTTACTAAAAGAAAAGAGTGTGATAAACTCGTAGTCTAATGCTGAAGTGTTTTTCAGTGTCGATCGGGAATGAATATTATCACACGGCTGTTATCGCCACCGAGAAGTTATCAAACTCCGAGGCGAAGCCGAGGTGTTATGATAACTCTGAGGTCGATAACAACCGTGTGACAATTTTTTTAATCAACACCTGCTGCTATCATTTCAAAATTGAACAAAGTTTCATTGGTTTCTCATTTTTATTTTTGTGGACAATCAAAGGTAAGTGATATTTCTTTGGATCTGTTATTCGTTTTGCCCTCATGCGCCCCACCCCCTCC
>NC_134469.1:17076606-17204106 GCF_964194025.1 Convolutriloba macropyga | reverse complement strand
TTCGCTCAAGAGCAATTAAATGTATTTATTTTAGAGATAAAAACGCAGCTGAATTATCTTCCTAGAGCTGTCCACTAACCATACAAGAATGTGATTTGGGCCGTTCATCATATACTTTAAAAAACTCATCATCTCGATTAGAAATTTCTCCAGCTGCTCAATATAAAATCTTAGAGAAAACTCAAGTTCCTACTTACAGAACGTCAACACCTTATTGTAATCGTTTTTGTAAATCTGGCCAGGAATTTTTTTACGGGGGCTGGGAATTATTGAATTATTGACATTTCATTTGATTTATTTACGAAAAAAAAAACATTTGGCCACATTCAAATCCAATTTCCGCCAGGGCGAACGCACAAAATCCTCATAATCAACATTTCATTGCAATTGAATGTGGAACTAGAGGACAAATTGTCAGAAATTGGGATCCAGATTATTTACAAAGCATCATCATCATATTTACAGAGCATCATGAAGTTTTAATTAACCAATTTGATAATCCTAAGTAATATTGCTCTAAATTGGCTTAGAGGTGATGAACTACTTCATCTAGTTATCTAGTAAACTCTGATGAATAGTGCAAACAAAAAAGAATCTAAAACATTGTGTTGTTAATTGCTTGTTTTGAACCCGAAGGATAAAAGTTTTGTATAATTTTTGTTTCCTTCGAACATTTAATGATGTTTCAACAGTTTAAAAAAAGCACTGCGGTGTTATTTTTATACATCACATTTTCTCCTTTTGCTGCTATTTTTCAATTTCTGAACATACTTTTATTTTTGATCTTTTTCTGAATGACGCAAAAAAGTAGAAGATTGCTTGAGTTAATGATCAAAAAACGTAGAAATACAAGAAGGTGATCAATGAAAAACGGCAGTGCCTGTATAGTAATTGTTTGATTTATGGGAGTACCAGTAACGTCCGATTCGAAGCCCATGAGATGATGGTGAAGATCATGCATAAATATAGAACAGTAAGAACACAGCATAGTGCAGACAAACAGATTTATATCATTGGGAACAAAAATAATGTAAGATAAAAACAAGCTGAGAAATTCTAGAGCTAAAAATTTGATCCATATGCTTGTCTGAACAAAAAACCAATACCACAAACTTTTAGCTCTATAATCTAATGCTTTGAAACCACGGGTTTGAGTATTAGAAAAGTGTTGCAGCTGTTTTTCTAGCTCAACTATTAAAATAGAACGGCGGATGAAATATACGAAATGCCACAAAATCCAAAAAAGCATGACTTACATTAAATGAGTATCATTTTCCCCTTCTTTCATGATAACTGTGACAAAAAACAGTTAAACTTTCTTTTGATTAAATGAATTTTTAAATTGAATTTTTAAAAACACTTGGTTAGAAATCAGTTCTAAGTTAGTTGATTCTCAGAAAGATTTATTACAATCAGGTTTGTACCAACAAATCACCATGATACCAACGCAATTGAGCCTTTGCCTTTTGTTTGTTACCATGAACCCACACAATCTGGTCCTAAAAATTTTGTCCTCATCAACCCACACAATCGGGTTGGAAAAAGAAAAAATGAGGACTGTCCCCACTCATTAGGTGACAAACGAGTTCTTATACAGCAGTTACAGGGCAACCGCAATAACAGCAATACCAAAAGAAATAGTTAACTTTCAAGTTCTTTGCGCCAATGACAGTTGTGATTCTGCCAGTTAATTGTGAATTTTTTTAAAAGTGTAAACAGTCTTTTGAGACTTTTATCACTGGCATGATGACTTTGATTGCTTCAAATTCGAGCCTGTTTGCCCTACTATCATGGGAATTTTACAAGAAGTTCATGCAGCAAAAATCATTAGCAAATATGGTTTTAAAAATTTTAGTGCGCCCTGTAATCAGTGAGGATTTCCCAGAAATATCAAATTTGGTAGCCTGAGGATAAGAAGGATAAAAAGAATATTTGAAATGCCAGAACAACTAAAAATGCGGGACTAAACTTCAATTTCATAGAAATCATTTTTTGTTGCCTTCGTATTTGATAACTGTGATGAAAACATCTGTTAAAATACCAAAAGAAACAGCTAACTCTCAGTTTCTCTGTGCCATTACTGGTTGTGATTGTGCCTCATCAGTTCATTCTGATTTTCGAAAAAACTGTAAAGAGATTTTGAGAATTTTATTACTGGTAAGATTAACTTGATTGATTCCACATCGAAGGGTATTTTCTCTTTTAGCGTGGATTTTCACAATGGGTACATTCTGCAAAAAAATCATTAGAAAATTGAAACAGATATTAAAACTGTAGTGTTTTTATGCTTTATATTGTACCTCAACAGGATCCCAGAAAAACATGAAATCCAAAATTGCAGACGCACGTTTTTATTAGCACCATATATGCAGTGAAATCTATTTGATGCTAGACGATGGTATTTCCCCAATTGCAGCATCAGTATGGCTGAAGCAATTACTTTCACTCATTTGTCGTAGTTAATTCAATTTAGTGGCTATAAGAAACAACCAGACGACAAAATTTGCCACCTTTTTGTCCTTTAATTGATTATCAAAGTCTCCGTAAACGAATTATTATAAAGAAAAAAATTGAAATAGTTTTCAGAAGTCGAAATGAATGCACGCAAAAAAATTAAAAAGAGGAGCATGTAGGTAAGTTGCAAAATATCTGTTTGAAGAAATAAACAACATAGAAACACAAACAATGAGTTACAATTCATAAAACTTAAAATACCACAGAATTGACTACTTGGCTGCTCTGATTACACGAGAAGTTTGCAACAAAACAAAAAGACTTCAAAATTTTTTCTTAAAAAGAAAAGGTTCTAAAAATAGAATCTCTTGTCTTGGTACCTTAATGGCATCAATTTTATCAGCAAAAATAAGATAAGAAGGCACCCAAACAAAAGCATAAGAGACAACCTATCAAAAAGTAAAGATAGAGTATATAAGGGGACATGTATGAGGAAAAATTGAATGTACCACAGAATTGACTGAATGGCTGCGCTGATAAGAAGAGGAGTGTACAACAAAGCAAAATAATGGCTTCAACTATTTAAAAAACCGCAAGGTTCTAATAAGCAAAATCTGTATTGCTACACTAGTGGCATCAATGACATAAGCCAAAAAAAGATACCGCGCCCAAAAAAAGCACAAGACACAATCTATGAATAATGTAAAATATTGGGGCTAAAAACGGCTATTCCGTTTTTGATTTTAATCAAAATTGGCGCAAACATAACTGAAGCAGGCGTACAAATTAAAGTCACTCGAAAAATTAAATTAGCTACAAAAATACAAAAAACATAAAAATATCTTACAGAACCTATTTTGGACGGGGTAACAAATTTGACAAGGAACAACTCGGAACAAAACGTGGATATTACTGAAACATTTTTTACAGGAACGTTACCCAAGCAGTTGAAACTCTTATCTACACAAAAAAAGTTTCAAGCAGAAGAGCATTTGTATAATAGACGAGAGAGCAGTCCACTTTTAGGGTTGACTAATGCAAAAAAAGACAACAGCCTGGAAACATGCAATTTGTTTTAAAAAAATGTTTAAAGTTTCTGCAAAAGATTCAATTGTAAACATTGTTAAAAGCAACAAACCGATAAAACAAATGACGCCTGAAGTGATTCCAGTTGATATGAGACACACAAAACAGCTGTCTGCAGTTACCATATAGAATTAACATAACATTCAAAATAACACTTTCTATGTAAATAAATGCGGATTCTATAAAATGAAATTTTGAATGCAATAGCCTTACTCTATTATCAAGCAGATAAGACCTGTCATTCCTTATATCCAGACAAACCACTAAGCCGAACTATAACTAAGCAGAACTAGTCTAAGAAAGCTCTAATGTTTCCCCAAAAAGGGGGAGGAGGTGAAGTGTTGGGGTGAGCAAGGGGAAAGAGTTAATGACGGGGTCAAATTTTGAGGGTAAAGAACAACCCTTCAATTGCTTAATTTCTCTCCTCAAAACATTTTTGGCGAATTGCTTATTTAGAGACCAGGAAGGCGTAACGCTCTAAAAGAGCTACTCCGCCAATAATGCCCTCTAGAGAAGTTGAAAATACCGCAAGTAAGCAAAAATCTCACCAAAATCTTTCTCCTTCAACTATCCAGTATTATTTCACATTCGAATAATTTTTAATTATTAGTTCTGCTGCTTTTCTCTCAGTAAATATCACACGCCCCCTGTCATTTCTATTTGCTACAAAAATTAGAATTGGCTGCAACACTTAAGAAAATCGCGCTCAAGAAGAAAGAAAATTTTTTTAAGTTAAAAGCCAAATGAGTAGATCACGCTGACCTGGTAACGTTTATATAACGTTGAAGAGAAACTAAAAATGAACAAAAATTGATGTTTGAATAGTTTAACAAACTGAAAATTTCAAACTAAAAAGAACCAATTGTCATAGCAGAATTTTTGTATAAATCTCAATTTTGCAAAACAGTTCAAACAACACTAATGGTTTTTTGGAGTCTAGGTTCAGTCAAATTTGTCTTTAGACCCAGCTATGGCTAAAATAGGACTTCGTTTGCTTTTTAAGTTCGATAAAAACTTATCTTCACATTTATCCTGTTTTTATCAAACATTTTTATCACTTTTTTTCAAACAAAGATATAAACAGTTATGAAATCATTGCAATTGACTTTCCTCTGGTTGCTCAAGTATCAAAAAGAGTGCAGAGAGCACAGAACAGGAGTGAAATTAATCATAAACGGGTTGATCAAAATGGATTATAATGGGTAAATGGGGTTGAAATTCCGTCGAGATTTTTTTTGTAGAAAACCATTTTTTTCATTAACTTGTTTTCTAGATGAAGACAGTGTTAAAATGTGGTCTGAGATGCCAATGAACAAACCTCAAGTTGTCTAAAAAGGTCAAAATGTCTAATTTTAGAACATTTCAATGAAAATTAACGCTAAATATTTCAAAAGTGCAGCCAAAATTGGTGTCAAAACTTTTTCCAAAACTTTTTCTTGCAGTGAAAACTTTATTTATATGTAGGGAGAATCATTTTTAAACCAACCATGCTACTCTGGTACTCTCTCAAAAAGTCAAAAAACCTGTCCGAACAAAAGGGGGCTAGCATAAAAGTACAATAACTAAATACAGATTAAAATATTATCATCATCGTTTTTATTCAGTGACTGACAATAGCCGGGGTTACCGTTAAAGTTAGATGAGAGTTATTTATAAAACTCATTAGAGTGTACTCCTAAATCAGGTTAAAATTGACCAAATAATACTCAATTCTTATCAATGTGAGCGGATTTCCGGCGGAAGCATTAACCGCGCGTAATTATAAGATAGCTTACTGTTGGTAGCGAATGGAACAGCCATGGGAAGTCGAGAAATTGCCAGGCAGAAAGCAATTACAATCAGGATACGGTGTTGTTTCATCGGGTTTATCACAGCTCCAAATCTAAATTCCGCAACATTATCACTTGTAAGTTTGTTTTCCTTATAAAAACTAATCGAGTCAGCCAATTCACGCACGACAAATATAGCGTAAAATAGAAAATAGGTTTTCTTCGAAAATTGAGCTTTCTTTAGAAGAGTTTAAATAAGTCTGATGTGCTACATTAATGTACAGTATCGATGAGTATCACAAATTATTTACCACAATGAAGAAGGATTACTAAAAGTGGTCGATTTTCAGAGCACTATCCTCTCAGAGAGCATTTTCTTAAGGAAGTACCAGCCTCGAAAATTTATCTGCAATCTCAAGAAATGTTTGGTATGTTCGGGTTTTCACGCATCAAATCGTCGGTGTATTTGTTCAAAAAGTTCAAAATCAAACCCACCGAATCCGAGAACTCAACCATATCGGCCATTATCTTATGTTTAAAATCGAACGTAACGACGATTTCTTCCGTTTAAAAACCAAACATACCGACTATGCCGAAGGAAAACGTAAGAACTTTCGTCGTTTTTTCTCACTAAAGCCGAACATGCCGATTATTTACTTACATTTACAAACGACTGTTTTTGCAATACGGTACCATTTTCATGATGGAATTACCCCTGCGATAAAAGAAAATATCGGTTGAATACAAAAAAAAACATAGCCGGCACATTGCCGGAAAATAGCCGCGATAGACGCTTGGGGCCTTTCATGAATCGAAACAACTAAAGATATTGATCGACCACCAGTCCTTTAATAGACCACTAGACTTTTTGGGTTAGCTTTGGACTGTCATTTTTATGAGACAAAAGCTCTATAAGGAGAAAGCACTAATAGGGCTTTTCCAAATTAGGACCTTTTCCGTTTGTGCCCCCTCAGCTTAGTGGGCGCATATTATTTGCACACCTCAGATGCACGTGCAATATTTTTTACATAATGACTTACTATGTAATGGCACGTGCTCTGTAACTGGGGGGCTCATAACTTACTGGGGGACACAAACGGAGAAGATCCCAAAATTAATATACGAAATTATAAAAGGTGTTTTGAAACAACTCTTTCGGATTTCAATTCATTTCCGTGTATAAAGCAACGTTTTACAGTAAGTCATATCAAGTAACGTATTAGCATAAAGCAACGTATAGCGTGTTATATAAGCGATCAAAGTAACAAGTGAAAACTTAGACGGCAAGATTTTTTGATGCTCATTTAACAGGTTTTTTCGTCTGATGTCATTGACGTCAAAATCAGTTCGTATTCGATCGGCAATAGTCTAGAAAACCTAAAAATATTAAGCCGAAAACCAGCTTAATCGATACATATAGTGGTTATATTTACTTAAAATTAGGTTAAATGAACTTTTTCGGAACTTTCTATGTATATTAGAACGTTTTATACGCATTTAAATCTTATTCTATACGCTTTTAAAATACTCGAATCTGATTGGTTAATAATATCTCGCTTACTTATTTACTTCGTAACATCCTCCGGCCCGGAAGAAGATGTTGGGAAAACTGGTACAAGTTTTACAAGCGGGCGGACGAGCGAACCGGTCGACGTACGTAAGACGGCAGAGCGCGCGACGCTATCGGAGCCGTAACGGAGTTCCACAATCCGAGCGGTTGGGTAGTAACCCCTAGGGTTGGTTTCTTCAACTATCCAAACCAAGTCACCGGTCTTAAGGTGTTGCTCGGCAGGCGTCTGCCACTTAGAGCGTCGGTTCAGCGTCGGTACGTACTCTTTGATCCAACGGGACCAGATCGCATTAGCGTATGACTGCGCACGGGCGTAACGTTTACGATGGTCGAACTCATTATTGCCGACAACAGGCGGAATACCGGTAGAGTGTTCTCCTAAAAGAAAGTGGTTGGGCGTTAAAGCGTTCAAATCGCACGGATCGGCGCTTACGGGTGTTAAAGGACGCGAATTGAGAGCATTCTCCACGAGACAAAAGGTAGTATGCAGTACCTCATCCGTGAGGCGACGCGTGCCAAGAATAGTATACAACACGCGTTTGAAGCTGCGTACCAGCCTCTCCCAGATACCACCTTGATGTGGTGCGCTGGGTGGATTGAACCTCCACTTTATACCTTTGTGAGCGAGCTCAGCTGCAATGTTGACAACGTTCCACTTTTCAATACTTTCTCGGAGTTCTTTCTCAGCTCCAATAAAGTTAGTGCCATTGTCCGACCAAATCATGGCAGGTGTTCCCCTACGTGACACAAACCGCTCAACTCCCATAACACAAGAACTGGTGTCCATGGATGTAACTATCTCGACATGGACAGCGCGAGTAGTGAGACAGGTGAAGAGGAAGCCCCACCTTTTCTCAGTAGTACGGCGGACAGTAACATAGAATGGCCCAAAGTAGTCAACGCCAGTGTTCGTGAAGGGAGGAGACTGGTAAGCAAGTCTCTCCTTAGGTAAGTCAGACATGATTGGTTGCATAGTTACAGCTTGGAATTCTCGGCATCTCAGGCAGTGTGCTTTGATGGAACGCAAGGATGATCTTAGTTTCAGTACTGTATAGTGTTCCTGCACAATTGATCTTAGGTATTCAACGCCTTGATGATAATGCTTTACGTGCGTGTGTTCAAGAAACAGTTTTACAAACGGATGACGTGCGTCTAAGATGATTGGGTATTTTACGTTAAACCCAACTTCAACTAACCGCTTGATGCGGCCCGAGGAACGGATTAGCCCATTTGGACTAATAAACGGTGAATGTGGAGCAATTCGGCTACTCCGTTTAACGAATTTATTGTCAAGAAGATCTTTTCTTTCGGCTTCAAAAGACTCTCCTTGCGCCAAATACTGTAGATGACGCTCGGCTTCGTCAAGCTCAGTAGGGTCAGTAATGCTACCATCGGGGTTACGGTAGCAGGCATGTTTCGGCAAAAGCCGGAGAACGTATGCGGCAATGCGCAAGTACTTTTGATAAGAACTAAACTTATCAAATGGGAATAACGACGGAACGGGAATTGTCTGTTTTTTAACAGATGTAGCGAGAGAGACAGTGTCTTCTATGATGACTGCTTGGTTGACGCCGAGTTTGATGTTATTAATGACGTCTTTGTTCGGTACGAAAGGGAAACATGAGTTAGTTAAGAAATGTGGACCATTGACCCAACTGCTTAGTTGCAAAACTTCAGCGGACATTCCACGCGTGCCAGCGTCAGCTGGATTATCCTTAGTTGCGACGTGGTTCCATTGGTCAACGCTGGTATACTCCAAAATTTCACAAACGCGGTTTGCAACAAAGATTGGTTGCTTTTCATTAGAGTTTATCCACTGAAGAACGGTCGTGCTGTCTGTCCACATGAATACTTGGTTAACAGTTACGGTAAGTGCCTGAATAATTTCGTTCTTCAGCCGAGCGGCAAGTAGAGCTGCTTGCAATTCCAGTTTAGGGACAGTCATTACTTTCATTGGCGCCACGCGCGCTTTCCCCAAAACAAACGCAAGCTCTGTTTTTATCTTGCCCGTAGGAGTTGTTACTCGGGCTCGAAGAAATGCGACGGCACTAAAAATATCCTGGGAACTGTCACCGAACATATGCAATTCTGTATTATCAAAGGGTCCACTAAAGTAACTTCGAGGAATTTTGATGTTTTCAAGCTTTGGTAAGTCCGCACTCCAGACCAAAAATCTTTGAACCATGTCCTGTGGGAGCTCCTCATCCCATTGTTGTCCTGTGACACGCCAGATGTCTTTTAAGAGCAATCGCGCACCGACGGTAAACGGTGCGACAAGACCAATGGGGTCAAAGACTTTCGAGACAAGACTTAGGACCAAGCGTTGCGTGAGGGACTTGGTGGTAGCGCAGCTTGTACCCCTACTCACAACTAAAGTGTCATTAGTGTGATCCCACTTTAACCCTAGCACATGCGATGAATCCTCCTGACATGAAACAATAACTTTGGGCTCAGTAGATTGAGGCGAACCATCAATTCGATCAGCCAGATTTTGCACATTGCTTACAAACTTTGTAAGCTTGAACCCACCGAGATGGAGAAGATGTACCAATTCCTTCGATCTATTGATGGCTTTCTCTGGAGACTCCACTGAGTCGAGGTAATCGTCCATGTAGAAGTTTTCAAGGACGGCTTTTGCAGCTTCGGGGTAAAACTTGGCATTGTCTCTCGCAGTGCGTTGTAATGCATAGTTGGCGCATGTGGGCGAGTCTTTAGCCCCAAATATATGGCGCGTATATTGATACACTACAACGTTAGTTGTGGGGTCCTCCCGCC
This sequence comes from Convolutriloba macropyga, assembly GCF_964194025.1. NCBI lineage: Eukaryota > Metazoa > Xenacoelomorpha > Acoela > Convolutidae > Convolutriloba > Convolutriloba macropyga. The sequence goes on along the minus strand of NC_134469.1, from coordinate 17,194,452 downwards.
ACAGAAAGCGAAGTGATGGTTGATCTGATGGTAATACACCAACCTGTAGAAACATTCCCTCGATGTCGGCAGAGACGGCATATGGATGTTGTCGGAAGCGAAGAAGTACATAAATAAGGTTTTGGAGCAGATCAGGGCCAGTGAGCAAAGATTTATTCAGTGAGGCGCCATGAAACTTTGCTGCTCCATTGAGCACCCTACGCACCTTACCCGGTTTGTTCGGGTTTAAAACCGGATGGTGGGGTAGGTACCACTCTTTATCGGACCGGCTCTCAACCTTGTGAGCGTCCGGAACCTCAATTACATACCCCTTATTTAGGTCTTCCTTGATGGTACTAGCATACTTCTCTCTAAGGTCTTCATCCTTGGCCAATCGTTTTTCGAGAGATTTTAGTTGCACAAGGGAGGAGAAGTAATTATTTGGGAGCTTGGTGTTGTCCGCTGCCCACAGCATTCCGACATCGTATCTCAGGCCATTGTGTACGGTGGTATTCTCAAGGATTTCGTGCGCCCTTGCGTCTGCTGCAGATCGTGGGTCAACCTGCTTATTCGCTCCGAATGATTCAATGTCGTACCATGACTTTACTTGACTTGCTAACTCATTGTCTTGTTCGATATTCACTTTAAAGCACGTTGAGGTTAAACACAAACTTGATGGTAACGGACCGCTTAAGACCCAACCTATGGGTAAGCGTACGGCAACGGGTGAACGCTTCTCATCGGCAGAGAAGTATTCTAACGGGCGGATGGCATGATAGACACCTTGTCCGAGTATCATCTCAATGTCTTTATAGGAATATGTCACAGGATCAAGGACTGCTAAGTGTGGGTAAGTCTCTTGCAGGGCCTCTACATTAATTATATCTGAGCCGACGTTCAGACTCTCTTTAACGAAAGGATTGATGGTAAATGGTTCGAAATCTTGATGTTCTCTTGGTTTCACAGTAACTTCAACAACCCTAGTATCAACTATTTCTTCGGTATTAATACCCTTGACAGTTAGCTTTAGTGCTTTACCGTGCAAACCGAGTCTATCTGCGAGACTACCGGCCACCCAAGAGTTACTGCAGGCGGTATCACACAAAACTAAAGCCTTGGTATCTAAACCGGACGAATTGACCAAATGCAATTCAGTCACCTGAAGGAGCCCCTTAACATCAGTAACAGATGACATTGTTGTGGTCTTATTAGGCTGGAGTTGACTAGGTGTTGCTTTACTTTGACCTGTGTTGCCAGATGACTGGATAGTACCGGAATTTGTTAACTGTTTAGTTGGGAAAACCCTATCTGCTCCATGCAATAGTGTGTTATGCGAACTATTGCACCCTTCTGCTCGGCACTTTCTTGGTTGAGGGCACTGGCGGAATGTGTGCTTGTCCCGTAAGCACGAAAAGCAAAGTTTGTTATCCGCCACCAACTTAGCTCTCTGGGTTGGAGTCTTTTCCTTGAAGACTCGACACTCCCATAGCCGGTGGTTACCTTTGCATACAATGCACCGAGAGTAAGTGTTTGTGGAAGAAGATGGCATTTGCTTCTTTGTTTCCCTTTGTTGTGACATTGATGCAAACACTTTTGAGGCTGTTTTGGTCTTGGTTACTGAAGTGCTGTTCTCTTCAGGTTTGGCCTTGGTTGCACTTTGTTTCATAAGATCATGGGCCTCAACCTTTTCTTTAAGCCAATCGTTAAAGTCAAGGAGGGTAGGCTTAACCCAGTGCTTCTTAACCGTAAAGAGTGACCATGACTCTTTCATGTTTGGTGGTAACTTCTGTACCGCTTGGTTAAGTAGGGAAGCGCTCTTCAAGTCAGCATCATATGATAGTGACTTGAAAACCCCAACGAGGCTGGATACGGTTGCAGAATAGTTAATGATGTTATCACTATTGTGCATTTTAAGAGGCGGAAAGTTGCTTAGTTTATCCAAGTGTGCACTGACGACTGCCTGTGGCTGGCCAAATTTACGTTCCAAAGTCCTTAGTGCATCCTTGTACATTAAACCACAGTAAGCAAACTCGGCGATTGCAGTCTTTGCTTTACCGCTGACGAGTGTTTTAAGGTATGTCAATTTAACGTCATCAGTGAGCGACTGCGAGTCAATCGCGCTTTTGAATTGACCATACCATTCATGCCACTTTAATGGGTCGCCATTAAACTCTGCAAGTTTCCACTCGGGCAAAGGGTCGTTTCTCTTGCTTGTTATTGCATCAACTAATTCCCTAATCAATGACGCGTTGTCCGGTATCGGAGGGGCAGGTGCAGACACATGCGGGCCACTCCAACTCAACGGAGTGGGCCCAACATAGGGATATGTTGGCTGAAAACCCTGAGTGGCTAGATTAGGTACAACATTACTAGTATTCGCGATCAGGTTTTCCTGTGCACCTGATGGTGATTGCATATCAATCAAAGGGGGCGAATTCTGATATAATCGTGGTGGAACATAAGTGCTTGAGGGTGCGATATGAGTGTGTGTATTTGGAGGCAGACTATTCACGGTGGTTGTGTTTTGGTTGACTATTGACGGTCTGTGCTGTGGAAACCGCCATTGACTCATACTTGGCACAAAGTTTTGGCCAAGAGGGATATTCGGCATATTTGGGATAGGAGGGGCAACGGAACGTACAACTTTGTGAACTCGGTTTTTATTATTCTTAAAAGTGTTGTTGACGAGAGGCTGATTAATCAAAGGGGCGTGTTGGATGGGAGCCGTGAGGTTAGGTACAAAGACTGGGTTCGGGATGGGAAGGTCATTAGGCTGAGCGGGTTCGGAGTTGTGCTGTTGAGTGTTTGGACTTGGTGGGGCGCTTGGGTGCAAGGGAACGTTTATTGCGGGCGCTGGATGATTTGTTGTCGGAAAAGGAGGAATAGTGGCGTTTGGTGCTCGGGGGACAAAATTGATTTGTTGTCGGGAGCCTATATGCTGCGCCGAATTATTCTTGGGCAGACTTGATGTTTCAGGTCCCCTGGGTTCTGAAATTTGAAGTTGTGCGTTTGGAAATAACTCGGTTGCATTATTCTGATTTTCTTGCGGCGCGAACGTCTGTGGTGGAATGGGCTGTTGAATGGGTGGCGAAGAAGCCCCTGGGGCGTGTACAGAAGGCGGCTGACTATCCGCGGTTCCTTGGTTAGTGAGGCTTGGAAGCGCCATGCCTTGCTGGCCTGTTTGATCTATTTGCGCTCTTAAATGCGCCTGGTACAACGCCTGTGTGTTGGCAGCAGCCAAAAAATTTTCAGGTGGAGTGTAATAGGGGTCGAGTTGCTGCAAGGTCTCGAAGCTTAAAAAGTAATTGCCTCGACAATTTTTTGGAATCGAATGTCTTGAAATGTCAGTGTTGTGATCTTCCACTGCTTCTTCGTTATTGTGGCTAGGGCATTCTGGAGGGTCTTTCGTAACCTCTGGTTCACCAGTTGTCTCGTTGTTATTAAAACCTAAAGCAAGTGAGGTGTTGATCCAATCCTGGACAGCCTTTTCACTTCTCATCGAACTCCTAGCACTTGCAGTTGTTTCGGATTGGCTACCTTTAGAAACGGCGTCCAGCAATTCAAATTCTTGCAGAGTTGCCTCTGCCAAACGTTTCCTGTTGTTTTCCTCCAGTTCGTCTAATTCCATCTGCTTTTTCTGTTTAGCAAGGCGAATGGCTGCCTCATTCTGTTTTTCAATTTCTTCACGCTTCATTTTAGCAATTACGTAATCATGTTTACGCTGACTAGATGTTCTTGACGAGGTCATAATTGAGGGGAGTCTAGAAAGAATGGGAGCCCTTGGTTCCTGGAAATCACTGACTTTATCATCAGCAGAGTTGATGTAGTTTCGTGCTGAAGTGAGTATCTTGTCATTCTTAGTTGTCATTGCCTCCAAGTAAGACTCTAATGAAGGAACAAGTGCACTTGGATCCTCCGTTTTTCCAGCAAATGCAATCAGGTCCTCATTTTTGTCTACAACAGTCATAAATGCTTCGTTGCACTTTGTTACTAGGCGTTCAACTTTCACTCGCCTACTTTGACTATTTATACAATGAAGAATATCTTCATGTATAGCATGCAATTCAGCCTCACGCTTTGACCTGGCAGCGTACAACTTTTTGACTTTTTGATCAAGACTATTAGACATCACGATGTTAGTATTTCCAAAGACCAGCAAAACTACTACTGCACACGGTTACTTTTTATATGCACACTCCAAACAAACCAAACCCACGCAAAACAAACCCAACGCAAAAGACACCAAACACAGCACACTGTAGACAGTCTGTAAAACAAACCGCCCAAAGAGTAGAAAAGGTCGTCGAGCACACAGTGCCCGACAAAAACAGAAGTAGAGCGCTGAACGCTATGCGCTCAACGCAGTGGGACACAAAAGACACACGGGAAGTCGAGCGAGCAACGCGCGACGAAACGGAGACGTTACGGACGGGAAGTCGAGCGAGCAACGCGCGACGTGACGGAAACTGGACAGACGAGAAGTCGAGCGAGCAGTGCGCGACGGAACGGAAACGGGACTTGCGGGAAAGCGGGTGAAAAACGCGCAACGCAACGAAACGGGACGGTGAGAAAGAGCGGGCGGGAAACGAGGTTGGAAAGAACTATGTTAGCAGACCACAGCGAAAACTCAACCAAACAACCTAGCCGTAACTCCAGAACAAACTTAAGTCACACCCTAAGAAGAAGGAGAGAAGCTACTGCAAGACAATCTAATATAGTTCATTATGGGGCTATAACGACAAATTTAACGAGAAACTAATTTACAGCAATGCAGTAGTACACTAAAAGCATGCAAAGGTCGAGAAATTTACTAGCCGTAACTCCAGAATAAACTTAAGTCACATCCTAGCAAAACCCAAACCCCAACAAACAATCAGCATACTAACGGTATTAAACAAACTACAGCAAAATTAAATAAACTACAGAAGTGTATTTGTAAAATATGACAGTTGTGAAAGTCAAGAAACAATCCAGCCGTAACTCGAGAATTAACTTAAGTCACACCCTAGAAGGCAACAAGACCAAACCAACTAGCGATCATACAGGTACACAAAAACATACAGCAGCAAAATCAATATACTACAACAGCAAGGCTAGTGGATTAGTAAAGTTGAAAAGCCAAAGGACAATCCAGCCGTAACTCGAGAATAAACTTAAGTCACACCCTAGAAAACTCCAAGACCTAAACAACAAACCAGCATACTAGCATACACAACATACTACAAGAAAAACAACAACATACTTCATCACATATGACATACTATACTTAAATCCGGAAAAGTAGCGGAAGAAAACGAAAAGCGAAGTTTTGGGAGAGCGACGTTACTGAGAAAAAAAATCGCAACACGGAAAACTAAAGAGCGAAAGTACGGAAAGGACGCGGGCAAACGGTTCATGAACGATCAACGGGAAAAACTATGGGAATTCGATATATTTTTTTTTGCAGGCCAGAGGTTGTTAAATTTTTCACAACCTTTTGTGTTTCACTCAATTTACGAACCTTCTTGCTGGAAAATTGATTTTTTTGACAAATTTGTCAAAATTTTATGCATCTGTCCAATTTTTTCTATTTTTTTGGTCAATTTTTTCGCAAATTCTTGTTTACGGAACGGTAATCCAGTAAACTGGACGGTTTTAAACTCAAAAATACGGTTTATCAATATTCGGTATTGATTTTCGAAAGTTTTTTAGAATTGCCTCAAAATTGACCAAAAATTTTCAAAATTGAACAATTTAGCATTATTTTCTATCAATTTCCTCTATATCAGAAGTTATTTTTATATACGAACCAACTGTATCAATTTTCTCGACTTTTTGGTAAATCTACCAAAAATTTTCAAAATTGATGTTTTTTAGTCTCAAAAATTATGTGGGGGGCCTACCAATTTTCTACAAAAAACAGTTTAATTTTACTACCCCTTGAAATTATATGTAAAATCAGGGGTTGGGTTTCTTGCCGTCTAACATATTTATCAAATTACTGCAATAAAAATGGACTTTCGAAAATTTTTTCTTACAGTTTTTTGGAGTCTGAGATCGACGTCACTTGCTTGTATTGTAGCCTTCGGAACCTGTTGTTGCTTCCGAGCTCTGAAGTCGTTTTGCAACCACTGCACCAAACAACAGTGAATAGATCGGTTACACTTCCAGTAGCGATTCCAATAATTTCTCCTCCACAGTTAGAGGAAGTGTACTGACTCAGGAATTCAACCTCGTATTTTCGCCCAGGTAGCAGACCACTGATGACCATGGACGCATTCTTGTCAACCGCACCAGAAGGCGTGGCAACTGCGATCGCAACTGCCGGTATAGTACTGTTGAAGATGTAAGAATCCAGACTGCTTCCAGAGATTAATGGTGAAATTGTTCCGGATCCACCGACGTTGATAGTTATAGACGACTTGTTAGCACTGTACTCAATAGAACTGTCGGTAAACGCGGGTGCAGATGGAAGTGTGCATCCGTGTGTGTTGTAAGTCGAATCGGAAGTTGTTCCAACGTCACATCCACTTGTCTTCTGAACTGCAACTGTGAACGCATACTCAGTCCCATTAGACAGACTGCTTATTTCAAAGGGCACTGATGTTTGTCCAGTTAGTGCAACCCCTGCAGGGCTAGTAGACTTCACAGAGAATGTGTCCCAACCAGTAGCAGGTCGCGGCACCATATAAAAGGTGTTTTGAAACAACTCTTTCGGATTTCAATTCATTTCCGTGTATAAAGCAACGTTTTACAGTAAGTCATATCAAGTAACGTATTAGCATAAAGCAACGTATAGCGTGTTATATAAGCGATCAAAGTAACAAGTGAAAACTTAGACGGCAAGATTTTTTGATGCTCATTTAACAGGTTTTTTCGTCTGATGTCATTGACGTCAAAATCAGTTCGTATTCGATCGGCAATAGTCTAGAAAACCTAAAAATATTAAGCCGAAAACCAGCTTAATCGATACATATAGTGGTTATATTTACTTAAAATTAGGTTAAATGAACTTTTTCGGAACTTTCTATGTATATTAGAACGTTTTATACGCATTTAAATCTTATTCTATACGCTTTTAAAATACTCGAATCTGATTGGTTAATAATATCTCGCTTACTTATTTACTTCGTAACAGAAATCAAAAACTCAAGACTCTATTAATCAAGAAACATACCCGGCAGATTGCCGGAAAATAGCCGCCATTGATTCCAATAAGCATGATTGGGATTGAAATAACAGAAAATATTGAAAAAAAAAGATTTTTGTAGAAAAACATTTTTTTAAGACCAATTTATTTTGATGGCATTTCGTAGTTGAACATACTTCTGTTTCTTAGAGAGAGGCTACAGGGGCTACTATCAATAACAACAAGCATTAGAGAGAGGTAACTAATATTTATAGGAACGACGTTCAAATAGCGGGCATCTAAATTTGGGCTTTATGGGTTTATCCCGTTTCTATTTCTGACTTCAATTTTTTATACTGACTCTGTTCATTTTGAATTGCTTTGCTGAGCAACTGATGTTTAAAATCACTTTTAGCAGAATGAGAGAAGAGAGAAACTAGCCTAGAGAAGTCAAAAAGATATCACGCAAAATGTTGAAAAAGCGGCAAAATGAGGTAAAGCGAAACATTTTTTTATTCGACGAAGTAAAAAAACATAGCAGGACAAGTCCTGACGTACAATTCAAAGAATTTTCATTGACTAAACAGAAAAACTAGACCTAGAATGGACTATGAGTGAATTGAGAAAACCATTTTAAAAAAATCAGATCTAAAAATTAAAAAAAAAAAACAAAAAATCAATGTCAAAATGCCGCATGTGAACAAAAAAACCACTAGCGAGAAATGAAAATATAATTCAAACAAAAAACTAGGCCTAGAATGAGCTGTGAATTGATTCGGAAACCGTTTAGAAAAAAAATCCGATCCAAAAAATCGAAAAAAACAGTAAAAATCAGAGTGAAATTGCCGCATGTGAACAAAAAACCACTACCGAGAAACCGAATTTTTGTTCAAACACCGTTTTCTCACTCTACTTTAAAATAGGAGCAAAAAAAAATTCACGTCGCAAAACCACTCGCTTTTTCGCTCCACTTCCTGTTTCGGCGTGACCAAAATCGCTACTCCAATTTGACTTCAAAATTCATGAAAATGTGTGAACAGATCTTAAAAAAAAAGACAGCGCCCCAATACAATTCAAATTCTTTGAATTGTAAAAAAAAGGAGCGCTATAATAGCCGGCTGAGAAGATGAGGGCGGCTATTAATTAGGGCATATATTTTAGGCACTACTAAGATGCACACTATTGACCTTTGACAAGTAAATGTTCATAAAATTTAAAGTTCCATAAGTGAGTTCAGAAGTCATTTTTTTCAGTGAGGTAAGTCATTGAAAAAGTCAATTCCAAGAAGTCAGGGTAAGACGAAACAAAAATCTGTTAGACGAAGTTAAAAAAACATAGCAGGACAAGTCCTGACGTACAATTCAAAGAATTTTCATTGACTGAAGAAAAAACTAGACCTAGAACGGACTAGGAGTGAATTGGGAAAACCATTTCCAAAAAAACAGAGGCAGAAAATCGAAAAAAAAACGTAAAAATCAAAGTGAAATTGCAGCATGTGAATAAAAAACCACTAGCGAGAAAGCGAATTTTTGTTCAAACACCGTTTTCTCACTCTACTTTAAAATTAGAGCGAAAAAAATTCACACCGCAAAACCACTCGCTTTTTCGCTCCATTTCCTGTTTCGGCGTGACCAAAATCACTACTCCAATTTGACTTCAAAAATCATGAAAATGTGTGAACAGATCTTTAAAGACAGCGCCCCAATACAATTCAAATTCTTTGAATTGTAATAAAAATTCGGAGCGCTATAATAGCCGCCTGGAATTGAGGACGCGGCTATTAAACAATTACAAAATATATTTTTTCAAAAGATTTAAAAAACAATATTTTAATGCTTACGTTTCGATATAACTTTTCTTGGTCCGTTTGAGTTCATACGCCACTCCGAAGTAGACAGCAAGCCCCACAATGATAACAATTATCACCGTCTTCTCTTAAACACACAATTCACGCATGAAAAAATGTATAGATTAGATATAATGTTAAGTCAATTTTTACGTTAAAAAAGGTACACACGATAAATGGCTGACACAAAAGATTAAAATTGAAATATCATGGAAAAATTGAGCTAGTTATGATGTTTTGAGTGTCACAAGAAGAACCATGAGCCTAAAAATGTCAAATAAATTAATAAATATTCTCATACAGAGAGATTTTTCCCGTTCGTCCTTCTTACACAGAAACCAACAGGAAAACTTGATATTGTCTAATGGAAGAATATTATCAGTACATTTTTCTCGAAATTAGATCTGTTGTTTTTAGTCAGAGACAATTTCTTATTGCAGCAAAATTATAGTGGGTGTTACATATAAAGCGACGACTGCCCTTTACACTTCACTTTGAGCGATAGACTTTGAACTTTCAAGCGTTCCCCTATTTTGCAATGTAGTTTTAACCGATTCGTTTATCAAGTGAGGCCACTTTGTTGGAGTCCACTTTGGTCTTGTCTAGTCTCTGAAGGTCTGGGTACGTCACCCTCTGGATCTCCCACATAGCCACAATGTGCAAAATCAGAATCATCAGATGCATCAGGGTCATGTCTAAAACATACAAAACTCACAATGGGCTCAAAAAACAATAATTAGTAAGAATTGATGTTATACCACAGAAAACCCGCTTCAGTTTAATTCATAAACAAAAAGCCTTAAGAGTTTTGTATGCTAGTTTAAATTTGTGAGTTCTTTTTTGATTTCCTTTGTGTAACAATCATCCATTCTTGTGCTCATGCAACGTTTCAATGTGGCCCAATTCTTAGACTTTCACTTAAAATCTTTGATAAATAAAGTCATAAGAAACTCTTAGAAAGTTGACAAGGTAATGTGCAGTAATGTTCCAACGCATAATTTGGGTATAATTTAGATGAAAATGCTTCTCCCGGACTTGAGTCTCAGAGCATTTCACCGCCGAACCAGAACATTTCAAAAGTAAAAACCTAATTCAGTTCTGAAACATTGCATCTCCAGAATGTTTTAAGTTTCTTTATGTGCAGTTTTTCTTCATTATGATCATATTGAGGTCATAGAGTCTAAATTTACCCTTTGTTGTATGGAAATTACTCCTGCGCGCAATTTATCTTTCAGCAGCATAATGACATACTTTCTTTGCTTACAACTGGTTATTACTATAGTAATATACACGCTGTTTGTTCTTAAGCTAGGTTGTAAGTAATTACCACAAAGTCCATTTAGCTTAGCGGTTATTACTTGCTGCGCAAATTAAATGTTACAAATAGCCACGCGGAAGTTTGAATTAAATTCAGCATTATCACTCCTTCTGTTCAAATTTAAAGAAAAACCCAATTTTTTGATAGGCAAATTTTGGTCCTATGCAAATATTCACAAAAACTAAAATTATAAAGTATCTTCAAAAAAGTGAAAAATGAAAAACTAAAAATTTCTGATATAGATAGACCTAATTAAAAGAAAAATTGTGTCATTTGCCTATCTATCTGAACTCAAAACAACTTTTAAACGTAGAGTAACGAGAGCGTGCAAATGCAGCAGTGCACATGTTCTCTCAAAAAAATTCTGCAAAAAATCTAAGTTTGGAATCATGAAAATCTAACAGTTTCAAGGAATAAAAGTGCACGTGATTAAGCCAAAAACAAAACTTTTTTTGGTAAAAACGTGAAAATCCGCTATAGAAACAAAATTATAGAATATTATTCCAATAAAACGTGTTCCTATCGATATCGACAGAACGTTTTATTCAAGTTACATGCAACACAAGTTCGGTGTTTGACAAATGGAAAGCATACTTTTTTGATTCAAAGTGGCCATTTAAATCTGCTATAAAACTGCTATCTACCGAAACTTTTAGACTAAATAAGAGCCTATTAAGCTCTTATTTAAAATCAAAGTTGATCACCGTAAGTTCACAAGTCATGGAAAACATACATTAATGGTACAGAAATGACGTCAATTTTATTGCTGAAGTATTGAAAAGTTCATTTTTGATTGACGGTTCTTATTGTCAAAAAATTACATTCGGGCACTCTATTTTAAATTGGCATCACCGAAATCGGCTTCTGTTAATGTGGGTCCTGTGAAAATTCACAATACATAATACAACAACATATAAAAAGGATAGATAAAGAGCCGAAACACAGCTTAATTATATACGTTAACGCAATAGTTTAGTTCGTAGAAAGAAAACGGATTTTCAATAAACATAAAAAAATAGCTATTAATCGAACCAAGTTTTTCATGCCTTCTTGACCCTGGTACTGACAAACTGAATTGGATTTATCTGAGTTTTGCCTTGACCCTCGCTTTTCTCCAAACGTCAACCAATTGCAAATAATTTAAAACAAAAATTGAAAAATTTTGCTTGCGCAGTTTGGTTTAAAATTATATTATTTTTATCTATCAACCATTTCAATTTCTGAATACACAATTGGAAGAAAACGTTGATAAAAAATTTAAGCTTCTGATATTCAATTTTCGAGACCTTTTAAATAATCCAACTTTCATATATCTCCCCAAAAAAGATTGATCGGTCAAAATTAGCTGAGCCAAAAACTTTCGAACTGGAATAAAGTTTCCAATCCCTTTTAATGGAGGTTTGGAGCAATGAATATTGCTAAGGATTAAAAAAGGTATACCGTTGCGAGAGATCAAATCAATTGAGAATAGTTCTCTTCAGAAAAATCGCATTAAGTAAATGGCCAAATTATTAAAGTAACAACTAAGTTTCCTTGCAAAGAATTTAGTTCTTTTTGATGCATTTAAGAATTATAAGGAATCAGTTGCAGCTTTTGTTGATTAAAATTTTTAAGGTTTCTTTCGTGGATTTTGAGAGCGCCGTGTATGCTATAGTATACTTTAAATGAGAACAGAGTATACTTACTTTTCACCCACCGACATTTCGTTTCCTTGAACTTGACGAAAAACTTCTTTAAATCTAAACACAGAAGAACTTTAATTGAAGGGTTATTTGATGTTGAAATACGAACAGACTTGCTAAAATTTAGTCATCATTATGCATGGCGTTATTTCTAAATTTAAGGCGTGAGAGAGAGGCAACGACTCTTATCGACCTCTTTGTGAAAATCTTTTCATCGCAGTAAGTAGTTAATTCCTTCAATATCCTTCAAACTGCCTGAAAATAATTAATTTGATCTTTGACTAAAGTCGCGATTGAGCCAGGTATACAAAGAGATAAACTTTCACAGTATCCAGTAAAGCATGACTTAAAGAAGATGGTCCGTTGAAAATGCGCAAAGTCGCATAGGATTTTGCTGAGTAAAAAAGCAATCACGTCTCCAGTAAAATCATCGCTCGATTTAGTGCCGCAACCCATAAAAAGTGTCAAATATTAAAGAGGTCAACGGTCATAAAGCTGATATTATTGGCAGTTACTAAAACTTTAACCATTATCTCTTATATTTAAGTAGGAATTTTAATCGAAAAACCGCAGAATCATAACGATCTTAGAAGGATTGAGAAGTGTAAGCCGAGATTTATGAAATTAGGTAAGTACTAGTGGAACAAGAAAATTAATTGTAGGACCAAATTTGAGCTTCAATGCAACATCATACGTACTTTTGGTCCTAGATGATCCAGGTCGGGCTCGTTCTTCCTGAACAAAAATATAGCGTGAGGAAAGTAAGCGTCAACCAGTTTATTAGCAATGTTCCAAACGCTTTATCTACTTCCTGGCCAACATATACTAAATAAGGAAAGTAATTTAGCTCCCAATAGATATTCTCCAAATAAAATTCGTTGTTTGACGTGAAGATACATACATACATACCGCTATTTTAAAAAAAAACTTTACGCTAATCTATCAGAAATATCAAAGTCAGAACGACCAATTCCTTCAAATCCCCCAGGCGCACGTGCTAATTTTTTTTTATAAATTAACGTGCTATGTAACAATACATTTGTAACTGGCGGGCATACAAAACATTGGGGGGAATAGATCCAATTCCTTTATGCAGCGAAATTTTCAAGCGTTTGAGAAAAAAATCGAAGCTTTTATCCACGCCAGAGTTTTCCATATCTATTGGAATTCTCAGTTGAAATGATGTTCCTAGTATATTTAAAGTTGTGGTTTTCGTGTAAAAAAGATTCCTTTAATCTGCTTACCTCAGAATTTGCCATTACTTTCCACTAAACTTGTATTCAATGAACTTTTTTCGCATCACTTGCACTAGGGCTGACTGCAGTAGCACGTTATCAATGGATTTAAACGAGGTCACTTCATTGACACGAAGTCAATTCATTGATAAAGACTTAAAGGGAAACTTCATTATCGTCCAGTAATCTAAACATTATTTTAGAGAGCCACTTATGCAAGTGATAACTGATCATTGTGCTGGCCAGAGTGAACCTGGGCGCTATGAAAATTTATTGAAAGAAGCCAACATTAAGTGTATATTAAAACATAAATTTTAGGCGCTTTATGAACTTACAGAACAATAATAACATTAGACAGGCATGAAAACACAAGAGGCAACTAAATGGTTTGCAATTAAGCCCTCAAAATGCACGCGGTACACACGTCCCGGGCCATCGTACAACTTTCTTTGATTTCATACTTGGTCATATATGATTCTTAGAAATAATCATTTTAAATAATTAAACAAGGAGGCTCGGTAATGTGCGTTCGCACATTAAGTTCCGACCCCGCTCATCTACATTTTTCACTTAATTGTCTTCCAATTGAGGAAGAGATAAAAAAATTAACTTATCAACAAATCGTTCAACAAACTACTAAAAGAACAAAACAATCTACTCTAGAGGGCCTATGAGACCTGTGGCTACAAGAAAAGACGGCAAAAAACTCAAATAGTTACAAATATTAATTACGACCAAAACTCCTTGTCCATTTTCTGAAAACCAATAATAACCAAATCAAAATGGCATCAGATAAAGTTTATACTAAGAAGATTAACCGGTACTTTCTGGAACAAAATCTGGGACTTTTCCTCAATGCGACTTGGCAACAAGTCGAAAAGAAATGAGAAAAGGGGCAAAGTTTATTAAAACATTGCTTTTTTTTAAAAAAAAAAGAATGAAATTCGAACTGATTAGAAACATTACGCATCAAATGAAATCATTGAGAGAGTATTTTATACCTCAATAGAGAGCGACTGAGGTCTTTCTTTATCCAGGATATGTCATACGACTACAAAAAGAACGACAAATACACGCAAAAACGAAAAATTTGCAAGAAAAATTATGCACGAAAACGATGTCCCCCAATCATTTCAATTTTAAGCTGATCATTCCAGACAATAAAAACTGTCGTTTCAATTTTTTACAGTTGATAACATTTGTAAATCAAAAGACGCCCATTATTGTGATACTGTGAAAAGAAAACAAAAACCTACAAAAAAAGGCAAATATGCGAAATTCACGAAAATCGGTTTTATGAAAACTGGTGGTTCCAAGAAGAAAGAGCATTTGAGGAAAATAAAACCTTTATGAAGAGCAAACTGTATTTCAATAGATAAATGATGGGAATTGTATATAGAGATGCTTAGCTACAATTTAACAGAAATAAAATTGGCAGATATCAAAAATTTATCTCTTTTTTTATTAAAAACAAATACTAACAAAATTCATAGCCAACAAATATTTCCGATTAAAAGAAAAGACAGTTTGTCTGGAAGTTACTAGGAAAACTAATTGCGGTTGTTGATAATGAAACTAAATCATAAGACTATAAAACAACATTAAATACAAGCTGAACCAATAAGTTTCACAAACAAATTTACAAAACCACAGTTTTGAAGCCATTAAATTTAAAAGATATTAACCGCGAGAATATAAGATCTTCATTTGCTTCTCCATTGATCATCATAAATTGTTTTTGTAAAACGGCTATCACAAAATGACAACGAAAAGAACCACAAAAACTGAAAAGTATCTAAACTTCACAAAATTCTACTTAAGCAAATTATCTAAGCCCTAAATTAACATTTAAAACGTCTAAACAACAGAAAAATTATTGTCTGATAAATTAAAAAGAGCTCTAAACAATGAAGCTATTTAACAAAAACGATACAACATTGTAAAATACGAAAAAAAAACGCAAACAACAACAAAAAGTTGAAGAATACTATTACTCTCTTTTTTAATTCGAAAGTCAAAACAACCATTATCTATTTGCCGATATCAGTTACTAGATTCATCTGTTTATCAATAGCTAGCCACAGAGATTTTTGATTACACAATATTTGGCATATGACAACAAAAATTAACAACAAATAAAGGGCAAAATGAAAAACTCTACCAATTTCTGCAAGAGAACGGTGTCGCAGCCCCTCAAACCATATGCTAGGAAAACTAAAAACATGCTCAGTTTCAAATGTTGTAAACTATTTTTTCAGTTAGATTGTTAGATAATGTGACAAC
Organism: Convolutriloba macropyga; assembly: GCF_964194025.1. Taxonomy (NCBI): domain Eukaryota; kingdom Metazoa; phylum Xenacoelomorpha; order Acoela; family Convolutidae; genus Convolutriloba; species Convolutriloba macropyga. The sequence continues at coordinate 17,179,001 of NC_134469.1, read as the reverse complement.
TTCCAAAATAAACAAAAATAACCGCAAGAATGGGCAACTATGCACAAAAATCAGAAAATTTTGTATGAAAACTCGTAGTACCAAAAGCAAGAAAACCTTCTGTTAAAACAATCGGCCACAAAATTAGTTTGTATTCTATAGGGAGGATTTGTTGACCTGTACTTACTGAGAATAAGTAAAATTTTGACTAAATTAATATAAAAAATTGACAAGTTCAAAAAATCACAGAAATTTCCTTAAATCAAATACATTCAATAACATAAGAGACATAAGGTAACAACCGAATGAGTAGAAAAAGTTCACTTGCACCTCTTGAGGAAAAAGTTTAGATCTTTGAGTGGTTAAACTTAAAAATCAGATTGCCAAAAGAATAACAATTGAAGGCAAAAGACAAGAATTCAGTTAAAATTTATTAAAACTTTTCCTCAAAGCGATCAAAACCCTTTGGTTCCCTGAAAACAAAGTGTATCTACATTTGTCCTCAAATTTGAGTAAATTGAAGCTGTCATTAACGGAGCCCCGAATAAAAAAATATTGTCAATAATTAACATATAAAAAAAACAAAAGCAAAATATTTTGAAAAAGGGTGCATCAAAATAAAAACCAAAAAATCTCTGATACTAAGAATCCATGATATTATCAAACCTCTCCCTGATTTTGTCGCGCGACGAGCAAATTGACCAAGTGTTCCAAGTTTTTGCGATTTAGACCAATTGTTTAGTGGAATTCTTCAAATATTAAAAAAAAAAACAACGATGCATTGTGTAAAGATATCGAGTTAAATCTGCAAAAAACGGCAAAGTTTTAATTCTAGAAGACTTTCATACGGCGCCTAATTGCAACTAGCGCTCTTTTTCAGATTAGAGAGTCTGTTTTAAGGTTTCTAGGTCACTAAGTCTGGCAAACTTTAACAAAGTAGACCAAAAAAGCATTTTTTGTGCCATTTTTGATGAAAAAAGTTTGAATTTTGAAAATTTTATCAAAAACTTTAGCAAAAAAACTTCAATCAAACAAATCCGCAGCGCTCTTCTATCTCTAACGGTGACAACCACACTCTGCCGTTAAAAATTTTCACTTATTTTGTATTTTATTAGCGAAATTGTGCCAAATTTAAGCAAAAATTACTGGAAATGTGAACAAAAACAGTCTAATGTTCAGAAAACTTTAAACCTCGATAACTCCCTGTAAAACACGAAAATCGAAACAAACTTTTAAATTCCGTATTCTACGCTGGACGGGCTTTTTAATGATACCACTCACAATTCTCTACGATGAATATATCCATCGGCCAAAATTGACTGAACAAAAAAAGCTCAGTTGAGTATATAGTTCCTCCCTCCCCACTAAAGTGGGGGTCGGAACAATAATAACATTAGTCAGGCATGAAAACAAAAGAGGCAACTAAAGGGTTTGCAATTAAGCCCTCAAAATGCACGCGGTACACACGTCCCGGGCCATCGTACAACTTTCTTTGATTTCATACTTGGTCATATATGATTCTTAGAAATCATACTAGGTGGGTCATACAAGTCAGTCATCTAAGGATCATGCAAAAATTAAAGCTTATAGATTTCTTTGGTTTCATATTAGAATCATATATGAATTCTGTGATTTCATACTCGGATGATAATTGATTTCTTTGGGTTCATACTAGAATCATAAATAATTTCTTTGTTTCCCTACTAGGATCATATATGATTCCCTCATAACAGAATCTAACTCTTGACTTTTTCTCAAGTCTTAACAAGAAACGCTTACTTCTTTCCACTCGAAGAAAGGGTCTGGTGATCTGTTCTATTCTTATTTGGTTCAATGTCACAGAAACAAGATGTAAAGGTCAAAACCGCACGTGCAAAAAGGTGTTTCGGTCAGGCATAGAGAGCAAGTTAGAGTTGTTTTTGTTCCTGTATTTTTCTGAGAGAGAGAGAGAGAGCAAAAAATAGGCGTAAAAATTTCGATGAGCGAGTAGAATTTTTTGTTCTTTGTTCACCTGTAGTGTTTTCAAAGGAGTTTTGAGTTTAAAATTGAATTTCAGCCCATATATAACTTCTATTAACAAGTATTTGTACATTTAATGGTGTTTTTGCGACAACTTCGAGGATAAATACAATTTTTGAATTCAATTTCGAGCTGTTTTTGTTATTTTACACTTTCAGAAGTGTTTTTGTGTTCGTCGTCAAATTTTCACGGCCCACACTAACTTTCCGTCTATGATTTATGTTCACAGTGGCTTTGACTCTTTCTCATCACGGATGGTTGCAATAAAATTTGTTTAGGTCACTGAAATTTTTTTATATTAAGTCAATTGTTGGACTGTTTATGATTATTTCGGACAAGTTAAACTGTTTCTTTGCACAGAAGATTATTAAATGATTATCATACGATAATGATACATCAAAGAAGGAGAGGAACATAGAAAACTTTAAAAAATGTGGACTTCCAAAAATGCTCTATTTTAAAGCATTCTCGAAGAGGCTCAAAAATTTTCTCAATTTAAAAGAAACAATTTCTAAATTGATCACCAAAACGACACCAATACGCACTAGAAAACAACTAAAAACTAAAATTTTACAAATAACCAACAACATACTCAATTGTCCTGTCGAACTTTATTATTTTGCTGTCGACTTCGCTGCGCAAAGACACATTTTTGAAACTAATAATGGATCTCACCAAGCGAAAAGCTCTCTTAATTTTGAGCTTGATTTGCGCAGCCAAATCAAAAGAGATTCTGACCAGTCAATTTGAATAAACAAGACAAGATTATGAACTGAAGTGAATATCAAACAAATTAAAATGGTATGAACAGACATGTCTGATCACGCAGCGGGAAATGAAATAAAAATGAACAAGAAATAAATTACACGCGGGAAACAAGAGATATGGGCTGAAAAAAATAAAAGAATGAAGGGCAAATGAATAAAAACTTAATTATTGCATCGTATAAGATTTACTGCACTAAAAAAATAACAAAAAACAAGTATCACATACCCCCTTGAACTTTGATAAATGTACAATAAGATAATTTTTATAGTAGTAACATATTTACCATATTAATACTTACTCCCCGGTTAAATATATAATAAAAAATAAATGCACTGGTTATCATAGTTAGTGATATCTAATAAAGTATAATGATGAGTTTTTGAGTTTTAGAAGATCTAATCAGAGTTCCCATTCACTTCCGCCTCGTAAACGGTCGTAGAGATTGTGTCGTCTTCTGGAGTCGTGCTACTGTAGCCAGCCAAATATCTTACTCACGGGTCGGGAGGAGATACATTTCCAAATACAGGAGCAATAATCACCTCTTCTGGAGCTTGTTTTGCTGTTGATTGAACGGTTTCAACAACAGAGATTTTGGGAAATTGGAAAACTTTGACAACAACAGATCTGCGTTCACGATTTGTTGGGGGCGTTGATCAAAAACTCAGAAGATCTTTCATCAAAACCTTTCATCAAAACAGGGGGACTGAATTTTGGTTCCCGGTTTCGAGAAGTTGGTTAATTTAGGGATGCGATCCCCATCACGCGTGCAATATTTGACTTTGAAGATAAAACTCCACTGCCCGGTTCGCGTTCTTTTGTTTCACCTTTTTTAATATTTTTGTTTGTTTTAATATTGATAGAAATGCTTTGTGGTCTGTAATAACTTAAAAGTATTTTCATACAAACAATTTCTAAAATTTTCGAGGGACCAAACTACACCTAGGAGTTCTAATTCGTTAACGCTGTATCTTTCATTGCAAGAATTTTAAAATCTAGATGTAAACCAATGGGTTTCCAGCCGTCCGCTATTAGTTGCTCTAGAGCAGCAACAAGCCAGGCACGTGAAGCGTCACAATTGACTCGTGTTTCGAATTGCGGGTTATAATGACAATTCTCAGTTGCAGTTGCGATGCAACTTTTTTTCAAGAAAACAGTTTTTACGAGTACCAGTTGAAGCAACATTAGCAGATTTTAATAATAAAAAGCGTAATGGATGACTAACTTGAGCAAGGTTTGAAATAAAATTATTTTTATAATATATACTGAACCAAGAAAATAAATAAGTTCCTTAAAGGTTTTCGGTGCTTCTGGGGATAAGATTGCGGATGATTTACTTTCGATTGGCAAAATTCCTGAATGTGAAATGTGATATCCAAGCCAATCATTTTCCAGTTTTGCGAAGTGACACTTGCGAAGGTTAATCCTTAAATTTTCCTCATCAAGTCTGTGAGGACAATCAAACACTTGTTTTTATGTTCTTTTTTTGACCCTCTGCTAACAATCAGTTTATCGTCTAGAAAGCAATAGGTATTTTTCAATCCTATTAATGTAAAATCCATTGCTTTTTGAAGTTCAGCAGGCATATCTGTGAGGCCATAGAACCCAGATTGAAATCGGTATGTGCCCGACATATTGCCACTTAGTATGTTAAAATTGCAGTAATTGGCTGTTTCAGGGTCTAGGTTTAGGTAACTGCATACATACGTGAAACCCAGTGTTGAACAATATGCAGTGCTTTGTGACGTGGGATCACTAAATTGCTGACATATGGACTTGACTAACGTATCTATAATGGGCATTTGTTATTTTTTTGTGAACAGCTTTATTAAGTAGTTTTGAATCAAGTGCAAGTTTTATTATGACTACGATTGATGAAATTAGGTATTTGTCTGGACAATTTTAAATTTTTGTTATGTGTTTTTCATCGATTAAGTTCAGAGTTTACTCTATCATGTAATATTAGGTATAAGTCACCGTTTTTGAAGTCGTGGTTGAAACTGTTTGTGAAATTCTGATTTTGCTACACGGTTTTTTGATCTTCCGATTCGAGATATCGGATTCGGAGACAGTAGAGCTATCTTTTCTTCAAACGCGCAAGGTGGTGAGATATCATTTAATTGTTTACCTTTTTGAGATGAGGATTATGAGCGGAAATCATAGTTGGTTGGAGCGATTGCAACAGTTGAGCAGTTTGAGTCCATCAGCAACGACTGTGAAAGTGGCAGCTGATATATGCCAACCATTGCCTGTTACTAGTGTTCGACTTTTACCCTCGATGTGAACTGGTTCATGTAAAAATGTCCGCAGCTATAGTTTGTTCTTTTTGCTTACCCATATTTCATATGGATTACTACTATCTACTCGCGCCGCGAGTGACTTATTCAAAATGCTGCATGCACTTCCTGAGTCAATCAGTAGAGTAGTTAACTTCCAATTTTGATGGGCATATTGAGAGGTTCGATTTTCTCGAGATCATTGTTAATTGTCGCAACCGTGTTGTCTTCTCCGCTACGGTAGTCTGATTCATACAATCCTGACAATGATTGTACAAAATTCATGGAATCTTCGGGGTTGGGTTCTTCCTCTGCTGTGTTGACGGGTTTTTTTTCGAATTTTGAGCCTTTTGTGTTTTTTTGTTTTCAGCATACTTTGACAAAATGATTTAACAAACAACTTTTGTAACAAAATCCACCTTTGGCAATGCACTTATCAAGATGTCCAGGAAGCCACGGTGCCCCACACTTGGAGCAGTGTAATGATGGTGGTCGAATCCCTTTTATTTGAAAATTGCTCGTGTGAACACATTTGAGGAGGGAGTACTGGGTGGGTATTGTATTGCATTAACGGTTGCCGGAATGAGAGTCTCGTTGTGAGCTTGTATTTGGTGCTGATTTCGCATCCAGAGTTCCATGTTGATAGCTAGCTCAAGAGTTTTCTTCGGTTCCACTGTTTGTTTCAACAACTCTTTTTGAATTTCAGGATCCTTTAAGTTGATGAAAATATCTGTGATTAGTGTTTTTTCTTTATTTCAAGATCACAATGTTCCACTAGTACTTTGCGTATTCTGTAGAGCTGCTCAACCGTTTCTCCCCAGAGTTGTTTTGTGATGAGAAAGACGGGCCTGTCGAACATTCTATTTCAAGGTCTAATGAATGCGTCCTCCACACTCTTCCTAAAAATTCTGCGGTTGTGAGAGTGTCTACCATGATCTGAGGATTTTCGCTGTTAAGAATTCTAAGCTCCTTCACGCCGATGCTAAGGTAGAGCAATAAAATAAAGATGATTTTTTGATCGGCGAGTGCCAACGGTTTATCTCCAAACATCATGCCTACTTCAATCTTTGCATTTATTTTGCCAATTCATCTGTTGGATGCTTTGGGCATTAAGTTCCGGTTCTTATTGTGCTAAAGAACCGACGATTGTTTCTCCGTATTTACGCTCCAGGGTCAATTCTAACATTTCTGGTTTAGTTCCGAAAAGTGTATCCAAGATGATGTCCTCCTTGACTAGCAAAGCTAATTTGTATTGTACTCTCCACTTTCCCCATCGGAGAGGTGGGTTAGGGTTAGGCTTGTCCCAAAAGGCATCGATTCCAAGGGGAGTTTGTTTGTTTGCTGACTGCACCATGTCGTACTTTATGAATTTATTGTCGACTTCGCTGCTTGAAGACACACTTCTGAAATTAATGTTGAATCTCGTCCGGCGAAATGCTTCTAATTTTTGAGCTTTATTTGCGGAGCAAAATCAAGAGATTCTGAAAACTGAATTTGAATTAAGACGACAATATTATGAAGTGGTTATCAATAAAATAAAATTGTATGAACAGAAATGTCTGAACAGGCAGCGGGAAATGAAATAAATATGAACAAGACATAAATTACGAGAGGGAAACATGAAATATGGTCTGAATAAAACGGAAGAATGAAGGGCAAATAAATAAGAATTAAATTTTTGCATCGTTTAAGAATTACTGCACTAAAAAATAACGATAAACAATCACATAACCCCTTTAACTTTGATAAAAAATTTACAATAAGATAATTTTTAATAGTAGCAACATATTTACCATATTAATACTCAGTCCCCAGTTAAATATGTAATAACAATATTTGCGCTGGTTATCAAAGCTAGTGATATCGAACAAAGTATAATGATGAGTTGTTGAGTTTAAGAAGATCTAATCAGAGTTCCCATACACTTGCGCCTCGTAAATGGTCAGAGAGCGTGTCGTCTTTGGTGGTCGGGCTTCTGTAGCCAGCCAAATATCTTATTCGTGGGTCAGGAGGAGATACATTTTCAATTACAGGAGAAACCTTGGCCTCATCTGGAGCTTGCTTTGCTGTTGATTGAACGGTTTCAACAACAGATATTTTGGGAAGTTAAAAAATTTTAACAAATCTGTGTTGGCGATTTGTTGCGGCGGTGATCAAAGAGTTTGAGGATGTTTCTTCAAAACCGTAATAGGTTGGTCTTCGTCTAGTTCTGCCACTGGATCTCTTACCTGTAGTGCTGTTAGTTGTAGTAGGGGGAACCTGTTGTAACGCTGTGAACAGTGAATTTGTCGTGGGAATAATCCATTCGGCTGGCGAGTTGACATTTGTTTCTAAGTTTTGGATCCTGATGGCCGAGAAATTGGTTACTTTAGGGATGCGATCCCGCATCAAGCGTGCAATATTTGACATTGAAGATGACGTTCCACTGCCCGGTTCGCGCTTTTTGTTTCATCTCGCGCTTTTTTGTTTTCGCGCTTTTTTGTTTCACCTTCTTGTCACACTTGATTTTGCGAGTAAACTCTTCCACAATAGTTTAAATCCTTTCCTCCACCAATTTTTCAAATGTTGTGCGCCCGCGGCAATCAGCATACACCTTGTGTGGCGTTTGTCATTCAAGTTGTGTGCGGAATTTTAATATAATAAGTCAATTTTTGGCCTGTTTATGATTATTGCGGACAATTTAACCTGTTTCTTTGCACAGAAGATTATTATATGATTATCATACGCTACTGATACATCAAAGAAGAAGAATCTAGGAAAGTTTGAAAAATGTAAAAAAATTCTAAAAAGAGCTCTTTTTAAGGCATTCTCGAAAAGTTTAAAAAGTTTTTCTCAATGCAAAAGAAACATTTTTTTATAAACAACGCTAAAACGCACTAGAAAACACCTTAAAACTATAAATTTACAAATACTCTATAAAATATTCAATTGTCCTGCCGTATTTTTTTCATTTTACTGTCGCCTTCGCTGCGCTAAGACACACTTTTGAAATTAATCTTGGATCTCACCAGGCGAAATGCTCTCTTGTTTTCCAGATTGATTTGTGGAGCCAAATTAAAAGAGATTCTGACCTGTCAATTTGAATAAACAAGACAAGTTTATGAACTGAAGTGGCTATCAAACAAATTAAAATGGTATGAACAGACATGTCCGATCACGCAGCGGGAAATGAAATAAATATGAACAAGAAAAAAGTTACCAGCGGGAAACATGAAATATGGTCTGAATAAAATAAAAGAATGAAGGGCAAATAAATAAGAACTAATTTTTTTAACCGTATAAGATTTACTGCATTGAAGTAAAAAAGGGATGAACAGGTATCACATATCCGATAAAAGCATTTGCCCATTTTTCCTCGACTAAAGCACACACTAAATTTTATTGAGCCATGAAGTTCAACAAAATTAATACGAAAACTCAAAACAATTTCAACTAAAATTTACAGTTAACATTGAAAAAAAGCTTGCAAATTGTATGAAATTAGCCGTTGATCGCCTTGGTGCACATCGGGATTGAAAGAGAACAAAAAAAGAACTTGCTAAAAGATTCAAAAGTTTCCTATTTGCGCCGTGTCGGTCAGAATCTAAAATTATACTTAAATCAACGTCTTATCTGGAATTTATTAACCTTTTGCTAATGCCAGCTAGCAACCACTCTAAAACACTTTGATAACCAAAGGCACTATAACTTAAGGACCGGGCATTATTAGTTTACCCGTTTCCTTACATTTTGCTTTTTGGTCCTCAACCGTATTCACTAAATTGCATAATTCCATGAGCTGAAAATTGTTAAAATCCTTCCCGTTAAAACAGTGATTTGGTTAACTGTTACCAAACGTGAAAGTCGTGACTAATAAAAAACGAAAAGCTTGATGGTAAGGTAAAGCGAATTAAATGCTTAGGACAATTCCTGACTCAATTCTAAAACTTTCCAACGAATAAACAAAAAACTAGATCTACACAACGACTGTGACTGGATTGAAAAAACCATGAGAAAAAACTGATTAGAAATGAAGGTCAAAGTGCCACGTGTGAACAAAAAACAACAAGCAAGACTGCTACTCTTTGTTTATACACCATTTTCTCACTCAACTTTGAAATTGAATGAAAAAATTGTACGACGCCAAACCACTTATATTTTCACTCCATCTCTTGTGTCGGCTTGACCAAAATTGTTCCTACAATTTGACTTCCAACAGCATCAAAAAGTGTGAACAGATCTTAAAAGGTCCTAAATGGAGAATAAATATGAAGAGCTTAAAAACTGAATATAATTCAGATGGGCAGATTAGGCGGATAGTTAAATAATAAAAAACTGCTTCCAAAAGCCGCCATATTTTCATCAGGAAATCAAGCGTGGAAAAGTCACTCAAAGAAAATGAAAAAAATGTTCTAGAATTGAACGATCAGGCAACAATTTTGCACACGTTTACATACATAGGTGGCAGGTTGCCGTAAAATAGTCGCCGTTAACGCGCTTGATGCAAATTTGGAATACAACAGAAAAAGAAAATTGACCCAAATTGTTTCTTTCCTTTCAGCGTCAAAAAGAGTTAATTTGACGTGCAGTTTCAGTTAGATTTTTGAAATATATCTTTTCTCAACTGAAAACTAGTAAGCTTAAAAACAATGTCAGCTAGCAAACACACTAGAACTTTTTTAACCTTTCAGTGAGTCAATTAAGGCAGAAGTCAAAAGTGAAAATCATGACTGTAGAACAATAAACGTGATCAAAAGGTAACGCGAATTAAAAAACATAGCAGAACAATTCCTGACATACAATTCAAAGAATTTTTTTTTACTAAACAAAAATAGACCTAAAACGGACGAGTGAATTGGGAAAACAATTCGAAAAACAGTCAGATAAAAAACATAGCCAACTAAACGTTGGAAGAATTGCTACCGAATAACTAGTGGGAGCTCTAAACAATTGCAGCCTGCTTCAATCGGGGGAGGAGGAGCCTAACTGAGACTAAGAAAATCAATTGTGGGCTTCAATTACCCACGAGGTTAACATATACCACTATTAAGATCTAAAGTGAAAAATATCACCAGTTTCGGCGCACTTTTAATTTGACTTTTAGTTTTAAATTGCCAATTGAGTTCAGCTGCTTGAAATTGTGATTGAGAGAGAATTTTGAATCAGGCAAAACGCAAAAAGTCAAGGGGGTAAAAGTCATTTGAAAACTGAAAACATTTGAAAGTCATTTGAAAACATTTGACAAATTTTGCATTAAAAAGTCATTTGAAAACTGAAGTCATTTGAAAGTCATTTGAAAACATTAGACAAATTTTGCATTAAAAAGACACATGTTTATAATAATTGCTTTTCTACGAGAGCGATTAAAAATTAAAAAAACACAAAAATCATGTCAAAATGCCGCATGTGAACAAAAAAAAACAAGAGCGAGAAATTGAAATTTAGTTCGAACAAAAACTAGGCCTAGAATGAACTATGTATGGATTGGGAAAAATCCGATTCAAAAAATCAAAAAAACAGTAAAAATTGCCGCATGTGAAAAAAAAACTACAAGCAAGAAAACGATTTTTTTGTTCAAACAACGTTTTCTCGCTCTACTTTAAAATTAGAGGGAAAAAATATCAATCCGCAAAACCACTCGCTTATTCGATCCACTTCCTGTTTCGGCGTGACCAAAATCAGTACTCCAATTTGACTTCAAAAATCATGAAAATGTGTGAACAGATCTTAAAAAAAGACAGCGCCCCAATGCAATTCAAACTCCTTGAATCGTAAAAGCGAGAGCGCCTAAATGGGTAGAGGGATTTGACAATAGGTAGAGGTCTCTTATATGGAATCAATAATTCTCATTATGACCTTGAATACTACCATCACCATTACTACCATTCCAAACTGAGCTACTCTTAAACTCCAACGTTCGAAAACAGAAATCAACGTTCTAAATCAGAAGTCAATGTTCGAAAACGAAAGTCAAAAGTACAAGTCATAGACTTGCGTCAGCTTAAAAAACCTGAAGAATCCCAATACTCTCTTCGAGTCATAAAGGAGAGCGCCTAAACAGTAGCCGTTGAGAAGCTGACTGACGGCTGCTATTAATAATTGCTTCAAACTTCGTTCAAGTTCAATTAGTAGTTATCAATTTGGTCAAATATCTTTTCAGGGATCTGGATCTGATCGCTAAACTTTTTTATGAGAACAGAATAAAGACAAAATTTAATTCTCTTCTGAACTAAACATTACAAATACTTAATTGCGAGTTGACTAAAATTGCAAATTAACAAATTAAAAATTATCATACAAAATCGGTTGATTTATCTTCATCCGAATCATAAACGTGGCATAAAACTGCATTAACATGCGACGACTGATGGCGTCTAGCGGAGTCAAAACTGGATTGAGTTGATGCAAAATTTAACTTTCTTGGAGTCAAACTGTGGCTTACATTTCTAGAGCGTGATATAGATGATGTTTTCACCTGGTCATTTAAACTAAGTGGCTGGGAATAGACTAAATTATGTTGAAATTGGTGAGTCTTTTCTGATTTCTGGAAGACGTTGTTCGCTGTTTCTTCCAGTTCACGTCGTTTTCTGTCATCAAAATAAAATGATGAAACTCGTGCTGGTGGTTTCGGACGAGGGAGTTCATTGTTCTGGTTGTTCCCGGTCTAAATATGACACAAAGCTTTTTAAATATTTTTCAGGAGATAGTGCACACAAAAACGGTCAAGCAAAAATTTTGCTTAAAAAGACACACACGTTTACAAAAATTGCTTCAAACTTCGCTCTAGAGCAATTCATTATATTCCAGGTAGAACTGACTTCTCAATTTTTTACTGACTTCTATTTCTCATACTGTATTTGAAAATTTTTATGTCAGAACTGAATGAAAAATTGGCAAATTTTGGCAAATTCAAAACCGCTTCAAGGCATCACTTGAATAAGCTTTTCAAGCCTTTCAATGACCAGTCAAATCCAAATAACTTTTTTGTATTTTCCATAATATGTCATTAGTTTTGAGAACCAATTCATTGCTATTATTACTTCGTGGCGTGAATTCGAGTAATCGGTTTTCGATAGTAAATAGGCTGGCAATTCAGTGCGGTTGAACCCTTAGGCAAAACATTATTTCTTTTAGTTTAACAAATAACGCACGAAATGGAAGCAAGAATAGTGCATGAAAACAATTGACAGAATGACAGCTTAAGATCCGGTGTCGGACAAGTGATGTCAAGGATTGGTCTGACCTCTATATGTTATTGTCTGACGACAAGAATATGCTTAACATAGGGTCGGTACATGATGCACGGACGCATATTACGGAGCCCCTGTACTATTTTTTAAAAGGCAGCAATGAGAGGGCCTTACAACCCCAAATTTAAATTTAGAACCCCAATCAAATTTTTACTACTGAAAGGAAGGCTCTCTCGGGTATTACCTCCATTTTAAAAGTTACAACCTCAGAGTGATCTGCACTCGAAGAACTTTTGAGGAAAGCAGTTGATCGTCTCTTTATGAATCATTTTCAACGAATCGTTTGAAACTGCATGGGTTGAAAAACCACAAATCAAACCAATTCTTCCTTATTTTCATCATTACCTTCATTTTTGATGCACATCTCTCGTCAGATGAAGTCACCCCGAGAGGAGGAGGCGTGTTTTCAACACACATCTCGTTGCCAGTTGTTACGATTCCAGAATCAAAACTATGTGCCGAAGGAGAGGTCGCGGTGTTATTGGTGTTACTACTGCTGCCCGAGGTGTCAGGTCCATTTCGGACATTTGATGACGTGATTCCCTGATTTCCGGATCCAGGAGTAGTCATGGTTCCCCCAAGAGCAGCTTGATATCCAATGCCAATTCTTCTGGCTCTGAAATTTAAGGCAGCCCTCAATGTATTGCAAATAATGAAACCATAACCGACTAACGTCGGGTAAATTGCACACAAACGAGAGGCGATCGGTTGCCTCCGTCAGTAGCTAGCTGCGGCTGTGAGGATAGCTTTAGCACAATAAAGGAGGGTAAGTGGAGTAGGTGGGGGTGAGCAAGGGTGGGTGCTGAGCGCGTGTGGGAGCTAGAGTGCGGGTTTACGGGGGAATGAGGTGGATGGGTGAAGTGTGAGCGGGGGAGGGGGTGGTTAGGGAAAGTGAAGGGGGGAAACTCTAATAACCGCACTTCACACTTAACGTGTCTCTTAAACTGTTCCGGTAAATCAAATACTCGGATACTTGGAGACCAGTGAACCGTAAGGCTCTAAGAGAACTTAATACCTTCAGGGTTTTACCTGTTTATCAAGTTTATGAGGAAAGGAAGTCAAAAACATCACACAAAAAATTGCTCAAGCACAAAATCGCATAAAAAATTAATGGATCTACTCCGGCTGAATGCTTTTTATTTGAAAAACATGTGTTAACATAGCCGGCAGGTTGCCGGAATAGCTGCGAAAGAATAGACTTGCGTGCCGTATGAGAGAGATAGAAACCGATACCGATATAAGTTGAAAAAGTTATCGACGCCACTCAAAAAGCCATGTTAAAAAATTCAACAATAAATTAATGAAGCTTGTTAAAATTCATTGCTCAGAAGCCTTTTCATTCGTGACTTTTATTACACATATGAGTTCCTTAGACCTTTAAGTAATTCAAAATAAACTCAAATTCTAAAGTGCAAAAGTCATATTATTGAGTGAGGTAAGTCACTTATGATCAAAATCTAATCACGCTAAAAACTTTTGCTAGAGAGAGTGACAAATGACGTCACGCGCACAAAAGCAGTTACTGAGAGGAAGAAGTCATTCAGAAAATTTGACTTTTCAGCTTTGAGTTGTGAAGAAATGTAAAACGAAAAAACAGCATCAGACGACGAAACAAAAAAAACAAAGACCACCGCAATATAGCCCCGCTCAGCTTGCAGCTTCGCAGCTAAAATAAAACACGTTAGCAAAACATGTGTTATAAAACACGTTATTACATATAACATTTGCAAAATTTGTTGTATATAACGTTATTACATATTCAAAAATAGTACACAAGAGTGTGGGTAGCAGAAACTTTAAAACCCAAGGGAGGGGCTCGAACCAAAGTTCTAACACGTAAAAAACTCAACCGTTAAACACTCGGCTATCATGCCCTTGTGATAGCATATTTTACCATCACTTTTTCTTGAGTGACAGATTTAATTTCTGAATAAGAGCAATTTAGGACAAAGAAATCAAAAAGTCGCCCGAGATGTTCAATCAAAAAATATTCCGGAGAAAAAGGCGAGAAAAAATTGGTGTAAAAAGACACATACTTACAATAACTGCTTAAAACTTCGTTCCCGAGCAATTAAAAAACAAACGATCGCCCAACATTGATATTAAAAAGATTCTCCCTGGTTGCAAAAGCACGGCATAAAAAATCTGATAAATAAAGCCGGCATACTGCCAGAGGAGCCGCAAATGAGACTTGCGAACAGTAGAAAACAGATAGAAAAAGTTGCAGATCTAAGTTGAAGTCATCAAGGCCGCTCAAAAAACTATGTAAAAACAATCGGCAATAAATTAATAGGACGCGTTAGAATTCATTCCTCTGAAACTTTTTCATTAGTGACCTTCATTACACATCTGAGTTCCTTTGACCTTAAACTAATTCAAAATAAACTTAAATTTTGAAGTGCAAAAGTCATTTTACTAAGTGAGGTAAGTCACTTATGATCAAAATCTAATAACGCAAAATTCCTCCAAATTTTTAAAGCAGAGAAAGAAATGACGTCACACGCACAAACGCCATAAGTGAGAGGCAAAAGTCATTCAGCAAAAGTCATTCAGGCAAAAGTCATTCAGTACAGCTTTAATGTTTGAACAAATATAAAACGAAAAAAGGGCGTCAGACGACGTGATACAAACAGAGAAGCACGATTTTTGAATTAAACTTCCAAGAATTGAAGCAACTGAAGACTACAATATCAGCCTACTCATAACAAGTCATTACTAACAAACAGATCAAATACCAATACGTCCACCAAAGTAAACAAAAAACAACAAATTTAGTCCATTTTAGAAAAGCAGTGTTATTGATGATTTCTCCCCACAAGGTGATCCTCAAAAAACGTTTACACAATGAGAATCTAGACACCGCCATTTTTGTAAAAAAAAAACCACTGCAGACAAAGTAAAAGGACAACTTGATTTATACAACAAGATTTATACGGAAATCTGTCCAAAATTATACGAAAACAAAGTTTATACGGAAATCATTGAAAATTAGTGGCATCAAAGTCTATCAAACACGCAACTAAAATTTGAATTCTTTAACATATATTGCACTATCAACCAACTGAAGGAATACATCAACTTTAATTAAAACAGTTGGGGGACCACCCAACAAAACTAGCAACAAATGCAGCAGCAACAACCAAAAGTTCAAAAATTGTCGACAAATTAAGCCGAAGCCAATGAAATTATTAGTAATAAACTTAAACCAACAAGTAGATTCAATTATGCCTTATTGGCGAACAAATGACACCTATCATTAAGAAGACTAACCAACAGGACAAAGAACGATTTCAAAAACGGTCAAAATCCAAAAACAAACAATTAATTTTTGAAACCAAGTCTTGTCAAAGTACCTAATACCTGCAGATTGGAATTGAAAAAAAAACTAGATGAACTTAAATATACATAATAGAGCCAATGCGACGTATCATTAAGGAGAATAAGTGGCAGAACAAGCAATCGTTAATATATTTTTGAAAACAATTAGTGTCTAAGTCGACAAGAGCGTTAATTTGAACTCAACTCAGCAAATAAATTTTATCATGCCAGCAACACAGCAATTGCGACCTATCATTGACGCGACCAAATAACAAAATTAAACAACAAAAAGAACAAAAGTGCAGAATTAAAAAAATCATTCTGCTTTCATGAAGACAAATAGCGTCCAAGTCTTTGAAAACCATCAGTCGCCTTTTGATTGGTTTAAACAAGTAATTCAATGCATCATTTGAAAATACGTATTGTCCTTTGAACGCATTCTTACAGAAAAGGAAAATCCGAAAATCTTGCACTTCACAATAGAAAGCGCTTTGAAAAATGTCACGCCGTAAAACTACTGAGTGTGAACAGATCTTGAAAAACAGACAGCCGACCAATTACAAATCAAATTCTTAGAATTGAGAGTAATACCGCAATATACTGCAACTGTGAGAACGGTTTAATACTTTTGTCCTTTTATCATTGACATGAGTATTCTTGTTCTCATTCTTGTACTTAAACCTAATCATTCAATAACCTTTCGTATGTCCCTCCATCTCCTGTTCCACGTTGCCAATCGATGGCTCGTGGTTGAACTCGGTCAGATGTAGGAATGTCAGACTGCAGTTCACCCGTGTTGACATTAGTGCGTAACTTGGTGTTCTGATCGCCATATTCCAGAATATCCCCACCGTTCATTTTGTATGCTGGCGGTGAAGTAGTGTTGTTGTTATCTGATAACTGCGATGTCAGCATTTCATGCCTGGATTTAACTGAAACGAGGTTCTCAAGAGCTCATTTTGCTATGAGGATACTAATCTTCCTCGACAACCGGTAGTTATCATAGAAAATTTCAAAATGGCTCCGATGACAACTAAATTTGTGGCGAGTCTTCAGATACAGCTATCCCCTACCATGTTTAACAAAATTTATTAACATTAAAAATAACTCAGGTCAGATTATTCAAATGACAAAATGCACTTGCACTTGTGTTGACAATGGAATCCCCCTGAACATGAAAAGCTATCAATATTATAGATGCCACTAACGGAGACAAATTTTACACTACAAGGGCCAAGGACTAACTTTGCGTGGCAGCTCCCTGGAACTCATCCCTCATCATGGACCAGAAGTCACTGAAGAGGTCTTCTGTATTGTCAATTATGAGAGCCAATAACTTCTTCACGTCAGTTGAATTGCGGCTCTAAAATAGAAAGGATAGCCGGATAATTACCGAAAAATAGCCACCATTGACCCCACTGCCCGACTTTGGATCGAAACTATGAAAAACGAGAAAACTTGATGACAGCGTAATTGTTTAGTAAAACCTTGTGCAAATCTGACAGGCAAACAAAAAGAGGCAAAAAATGAAGAAACAGGTTAAAAAATTTTTTTTGAAAGCCAGTGGCGTGAAAGTAAGAAAATCTCATAACTACATGCCAAAATGCTTAACCACAGAATACAATGAAACTTTAGAAGTGAGAAAAAACCCTTGGCATTTCTAACGACTCAGGGCAAAATAGATGGCCTAAATGGCACAATAAAACTACAAATGATGGTAAGATTCACAAATTCACTTAAACATTTCGAAAAAATGAAAACAGCCAAACTCACTCAAAGAAAACAATGACCAAAAGTTAAATGACTGCAATTATACCGCACAGGAAGGTCAATGAGAAAACGATAAGAGCACATGAACAGCAACAAAAACATGCATGTCTCAAAAATCATCTTTGGAAAGGAAGTGTCCATATCACAAAAACGATTGCTATGAACCCAATAAGGTAAATTAGATTCAACTATGTCTCATTAGCAACCGATGAAGACTATGCGATAAGATTTAAAAACTATAATCAATACTCGCAAAATATGAAAAAAGTTTGCCAATACTTTTTTGAAACGAATAGTATAAACGCAATAGCTACGAACTTGGAAGTATTTCGATAAGACATCATTAAGTACAACAAATACTGGCACAACCAGCGAATATGTCATCAATAGCACTAGCTATGAACTGACAAAAAATATAAAAAAATCGGACAAAATCAAAAATTCACAAATATTTTGTGAAAACGACTAGTGACAACGCCACAAAAAACCTTAGCTGTACGTTGATGAAATAGAGCAATTGCAAATGCCGGCATTTACTTTGATATCCTGTTTCACAGCCAATTGATCGATTACGAAATAATTTTTCAAAGTTTAAAAAAGACGTATAAGACAGCGCCCAAATACAACTAAAACTCTGAATTTAAAACAACATTAGACCAATAATAGCCTTGCTATCCCTTGGCGGCTATTTATTACAGAAAGTTGGATCTTTGACTCTAAGCATACTACACCCAAATCAATTCCTATATCAAATTTTTAATTCAAAAAAGCTTAATACGGTCCTGTACACTCACGTTTCCACATCAACTTTAAAAGCCTTCATAAATTAATTTAAGGATGTCTTGAGCAAAAAAATTCACACACAAGAGGTATACCAAACTCAACAAATGTTTTCACATTTTTGTGTGCCGTGGGGTGTATCATTTCGTGTGTGGCGTCTTTGAACATGGACGGTGCAATGCAGATGGTGAGACCCTCCACATTCAGTCTCTTCTCTGGCTCCAACACACTCTGACCCCTGATCACTTCTGACAGGACAAAGACAACCCGCATCAGCAACTGGTAGTTCACCACTGGAATATCTGAGAGGGTCCTGTACATAATTACATAGATAATTGTATTGTAAAAGATATTGGATATTATCACTGGCATCTTGTATTTTCACAAGTTTAACACATCCAGGTCATAATCTACAAAAACACTTGTCATAATCTAATTACGCGGTTATATTAATGCACCATTACCATCGACTATCGAGCATGAAGACTCAGACTCAAATAAAACTTATAAAATATTCACTATCTATTAATAGAATGAACTCAATTCTGATTGGACAAAAATGTAAATAAAAAGTATAAATACGAAATGCATAACACGAATTATTCATTCATTCTTCAATTGATTCTTGTGAAACTTAGTGCTATTTTCCATCCTCAGAACTTGTGAAATTTTCTCATCTTAGCAGAATACCGGACGCTTGCGAACCTAAAAACTTAAGAAAATATTTGAAAAGGAAACCTAAAAACTGCACACGGAACCTAGACATTAGTAGGAAACTCCTATTAGAATAGCTCTGCAGAGAGTTACCATATCGACTAAATACGGGAGATAAGTGAGAGCAGTGCTCGAAATGATAATCTCCATGAATGGTATCAGATGAATTATCAACCTAAATAGTAGAAATTTCACGCAGATCTCTGACTTGTCGCATTCAGCGACATTGACCGCAATGTTAACAACTCGGCGGTCTATTGTGAATATCAATAATTATCTGGATAAAGAATTTGTCAAATTTAGATTAAATTTTACACAAACTGACACAACCTGTTTTCAACACTAACTTTTTCAACTCAAGAAATCCTTTAGAGGACGCCTTCAACAACTCCTTTGTAGGATGTCCAAAAACGCCTCCAGGCAAATGTTGTATGAAATCTTTCAAAGTATCACACAGCAAGTAGGGTGTTAGTTCGGGTGATAGCCAATCTTCAGGCAAGTTGCCCAAATCAAGCTGTCCCTTGAACTCAGATTTCTTCAGATTGGAGCAAGGAGTTCGAAACACTCCTTGGATTGGAGGGCATTTGATGTATATTGCGTACAGGAGCTCCTAAACATGGGTTTCATTAGCAGGAGCCCTAAGGAAAACATAACTAACCCAAACTATGCAGTAATCTTTCATCTAACATTTTATCAAACCCTAGAGGAGGTTTCTTGACACCTAGGGCTAAAAAACACAAAAATTTTCAAAAAAAAACCTGAAAAAAATTTCAAAAATTAGTATCATTGTATTTTTTTTATGTTTGTATTACCAAATCATATAGCTCATAAATTGGTCATAACAAGCAATTTCGTCTCGCAAAAGGCCGTCATCAATTATTAAAAACTTCAACCTAAGACTAATCAAACAACAAAAAAACTCAAAAAATCACAAAAAAACTGCACCATTTTGAGCCCAAAAACTCCTAAAATGACCTTTTAACCTTTAATTAAGGCCATCCCAGCAGCTTCACCACTATAAGCACTTGAAGGACTACTAAAACCCACTTTGGGCCTCTAATGAAACTTAATGCCCACTGGGCTTTACCGGTTTATCCCGTTTTGAAAGATCAAAATCATTGAAAAATGTGTGAACACATCTTAAAAACACAGCGCGCCAATACAATTCAAATTCTTTGAATTGTAAAAAATAGGAGCGCTATAATAGCCGGCTGAGAAGATGAGGGAGGCTATTAATAAAAACATAGCTGGCAGATTGCCAGAAAATAGCCGCAATAGATTCGTAGATCGGCAGTCTAAAAAAACTGTAAAAAAGACAGACCAAAAAAATTCGTCTTTTCATCGAGGGCTGATCTGTTATATTTTGATTAAAAATCTGTATAAGTTATTGCTGCCTATATTAGCTGCTCTCTAATAACCTTCATTTAGAGTGACACATACCCATTTGACCTTATCTCTTTGAATTAAAGTAAATAAAAGTCAATTTCAAAGTGAGGAAGTCATTTTTGAGAGTGAGGTAAGTCAAGTGTGACCAAAAATTTAATCACGCGCATGAACAAAAAAACTCGCTCCAATAAGAGCGAAAAATGACGTCACACATGCAATTCAGTCGAAATTGCATGAACGAATGATCAAAAAATGGTTGTGACGTCATATGGTCGTAACAAAAATCATGACGACGAAATAAAAAAACATAGCAGGACAAGTCCTGACGTACAATTCAAAGAATTTTCATTGACTAAACAGAAAACTAGACCTAGAACGGACTATGAATGGATTGGCAAAACCATTTAGAAAAAAAATCCGATCCAAAAAATCGAAAAAACAGCAAAAATCAAAGTGAAATTGCCGCATGTGAACAAAAAACCACTACCGATAAAGCGAATTTTTGTTCAAACACCGTATTCTCACTCTACTTTAAAATTAGAGCGAAAAAATTTCACGCCGCAAAAACACTCGCTTTTTCGCTCCATTTCCTGTTTCGGCGTGACCAAAATCACTACTCCAATTTGACTTCAAAAATCATGAAAATGTGTGAACAGATCTTAAAAAAAAAAGACAGCGCCCCAATACAATTCAAATTCTTTGAATTGTAAAAAACCATGAGAAGGCCAATAATAGCCCCAGCTATCGCTGTGCGGCTATTAAAAAAACGCGTTAAAAGCTGTTGCGCTGCTACCATTAATTTTTGCATTACTGACCCGAATTGCAACTGGTGGATACGTATTGACACAGATCTCTGTCAGTGGCCGTCCAAATATGGACTCATCGCCTAAATAACAGTCTGCAGAGTCAACACCTGCACTGTTGGAGTGAGAACCAACGTCTGTGGGTTGATAGAGGTGGATTCCGTGCGAGTTCTTCCGCTTGTACATTGACACTCCTCCCGGTATTAGAGCTGACATCGAAATCTTACGCGCTGAGGGTTTCTCTGAAAAATGAAAGTTCCGTTTTCTTAGAAGCATAGTTTTAGAACCTTTAAAAATTAACAACCATCAGGTTATTTTACAAGCTAGCATTCTGTGAATATTTTGCGCACCAATAACTGCAAAATTTGAAGTTAAATTTAGATTGAAAAAAAAATTAAGAAAAGTGCACAAATTCAAAAAGTTTGGGCATTTTTGAACAAAGACAACGCATATTGTCTCCCGTGTTTAGATGTTCTTGGATTATGCGCCAAACTCACCTTTGCTTTTGGGATGATCTGAGGGATGTTTTCCATATTTGGTAATGTAGAGGTGACAAGGTGAGAACGCGTGTGACTTTCTCTTTGCATAGGGAAGATTCTTGTAACAGTAGCGAATTATCGGATACAACCTCTCGAAACCTGAAACAAAGTAGAATATTGACATCAGGCAAAACCTGTTTACAAGCAACCTCAGATTTCAAATACGAGTTACAAAAAGCAAATAATGAGTCGCACACCTCGGGTATCAATAATTCAAAGAACGCTGAAAATTTAAATTCAGTATAATTTTAGGAACGAAAACCAAAAACCGCCTGCAAAAGTTTCCTTTGATTACTCCATGTCAATCAACATTCCGGAAACATACGACATAGTCGGCAGAGCGCCAATAGCCACCAGTGACCCCTTTGAAGTCTATGAGGAATGAAACACAAAAAGAAAAGATACAAAATCAAAGTGTCAAAATGCATTTTAATTTGTTGAGCAACTTCAATTAGATCACCCAGTCAGACAGAATTCAGCTTAAAAACTCGAGGCTATCAGTCTAATTTTAATACTACCCAGCGTTCACGCTCATGAACTTCGGGAAACTAGTGAACTGAGCCGGCTTTATCGGTTAATCCCGTTTCGATTAATTTTGCTCATTTGACCTCGAACGAATTCACTATATTGTAGAATGAGAGGAGGGAGGAGCCTAAATGGGACTAAGAAGTTCAATAGTGGGCTTCAAATAACCACATTAGAGGTTAACATATACCACTATTAGGATTTAAAGTGAAAATGGCACCAGCTTCGGTGCACTTTTCATTTGACTTTTAGTATTAAATTGCCACCAATTGAGTTCAGCTGCTTGAAATTGTGATTGAGAATTTTAGATCACTCAAAACGCAAAAACACACACGTTTACAATAATTGCTATGAATTTCGTTCAAGAGCAATTAAACAATACAAAATTGTAAAAGGAAACCAGTTTTTTTTCAAAATGTTTTTTGAAAACAATTGGTGTCAAAGTAATCAAAACTGACAAAATCACGTACAATATCAAAAATTCGCTGATATTTAAGGAATAAGCAAGCCCAAAATCAGAAAAAGCTAAATAGTAAAATCTTATTGCAAAGACAATACCAATTTTTATTTAAACTACGGTCACAGAGAAAAAAAAGAAAAACGTCGCAAAGATTCAGAAGGATTTCTTTGAAATGAAAAAAAGTCAAGCCAGTAAAGCCAATAACTAATGACTGAGAACAAAAAAATTATGCAGCTTAAAAATCCATGAAACCATTGAACAACGACCAAGACCCGCAAATCCAAAATGTCAACTTTTAAGAACACGTGGTGTTATATTCAATAAACATAACCCAATTACTTACGGCGGGCGAATATCTCAAACAATTGGCGAGAGGTTGGTTAAATCAGTACTCACTGGGAAGAAGCTAACTTGAGCCTAACTGTGAGATGGATGAAAAGAAGAAGTGGCGCATCAAGGTAGGCGGCTTAATTGATGGGAGGATTAGAACGGCGAGTTGACAGCGGAGTGGTGGATACAGACGGGGGTCAAGCGTGTGGGGTCAGGCGCAGAACGATGTGGGATTAATGTGGACTTATACGCGAAATAATTGAACCTCATACCATGAATTTATCATATGCCTGTTTGACAGCTTCGGTGATTTGTAAAATTTAGAGACTAATAAAGATCAAGAGAACCACTCAGCGACTTAATGCGTACCGCTCTTTACGTATTCATGCCGTTTTCGAGAACGAAAAAAGAAACAAAAATTATTCACACAAAAACAATCGCATAAGAGAGATCAACAGGCCTGATATAACTGGTTGGAGCAACTAAATGCTTGACACGAAACTGAAAATTTGGAAATATTAGACTATTCATCAATAGAGAGTAAACATGTCTTCTTAAAAACAAATGACACTGCAAAAGGAGAGATCCTAAATAGTAGCCTTTGAGAGGCTGCTGGCGGTTATTTAGAACCGTCAATAGTCGAACGACAGGCTAGTGATCAACAGTGGATATAGCTAGCATATCCTTATGAAAGCTGGAGGGGGGGGGGGGGGGGGGGTCACTCTCTAAGCAATTAATTTTGCCTCCAGTTTTCCTCGGAAGCTTCGCTGATTCGTATAGTTCGAGAGCTGCCCAGTGACTTAATGTCAGCAGCACTACTGAGCACCATACCATGAAGTACTGATTCCTCGGATGCTTTATTGAATAGTCATAAGAGCAACGCAGAATTCTATTTCCTTTCTACCAGTTCATACTGTCCATCCGAAAAGTAAATTGCTCAAACGAGCAGATCATTCTGAAAAAAAAACTGTCAAGCGTACAATTTGCAAACATAGCCGGCAGATTGCCGGAATAGCTGCGAAATAGACTTGCGTGCCGTAAAATACAGATGGAAAAAGATACAGAAGTGAGTTGATAATAGTTATCGCCGCCGCCTATAAAACTTACAAGTTTATTTCAAAGGAGGTTGTTTTTGGGTGCAAAAAACTTTTCCCTGTCGCGTCTCGAACCGACGATCTCCGGACTAACAGCCAGTCGCCTTAACCACTCGGCTGTCGGCCCATACAATCTGTTTTCTTACAATCAAATTTGTTTTAGGAACAGATTCTGTTTCTGAATAACCGCAATTAAGGTCACGCAGAAAGCGTGAAATCAAGCGCGAAAAAGCCATTTAAGCAGTGACGAGACAGAATGTTCTAGAACAAATGTAAAACGAAAATGAAGCGTCAGACGACGAAACAAAAAAAACATAGCCGGAAGAAATCCGGAAGCGACTCGAAGCCGCAAAACCTCACAAACAAAACCCTAATTACAGCTGAAGCAATTACCATTTGAATTCAACCATTAACTCATTACATCCCCTGGTCTGATCTAAAAATTGGTGAAACTTAAACCACTGTCACCAAGAAAAAAATGCAGCAAAATTTTATATTGTTGAAAATGTTTGATAACGTTAAAAAATCCGAAATAGATAAGCAGGTCAAAATACTGATGGCCTAAAACAGCTGAAAGGGCTATCAATTGCCCTCAAATAATTCATGATTCTGATCTCAAAAAGATCAGAAAAGCAAACGGCAGATAACAATCTTAGAAAATAAGTTATCATTTTTTTAAAAAAAGAATACTCAAATTTAAGAATCAAAAAACCACTATAATTACAGTTCTAATCACTGCAATTAAAACAAAAAACGGCACATCCTTCTCCCTTGTTCTGCATATGCTAGACAAAATGATTTAAAACTAATTCAAAAATTAAATTAATCATAGAAAAGACAAGCAGCAGAAAAATGTTCAAAGGCAAAAAATCGTTTAAATTAACACCAAGGCCGGAAGGAAGTTGCAGTAGATAGTATTAAGTAGAGCTCTTGGAAAAAGCTGGCTAGCAAACTCTCAGTACTGCCTTGTGTTGAATGAAATCAATTGCAAACAAAGAAATGACGAAAATCTAAGAAAATGCTGAAATCATTCAATTTTTCAACAACTTAAACAACCAAAAATAAATGTGCCATAACAAGCTGCCAGGACAAAACTAAATTGATACTAACTAGAATGATAAGAAAATGGACACAATATGAGGAACACCATAATAAAAACACATTCTTGATTTTTGAAAGTCAAAAATAAAAAAAAAACAAAATTCAAGAAAAACGAATACATTTCATTGTTCAGCATTAGAGACATAGAAAAGATAACTAATCGTCGAATATAAAGATCTATCCTCCTGAAGTGAACAAAAAATAAGAAAAACCAGATATCAAACATACGAAACATTAAATATTTTACAGAAAAAGGTCAAAAAACTTTTAATACTGCTTTCATGAAAAATGGAAGCTGAAAAAATCAATATACCAAAAAAATAGGTGCCAGGACAAAGCTAGAATGATACTAACTAGAATTTTAAGAATATGGGCACAATGTAAGGAACACCGTAACAAAAAGGCATTCTTGTTTTTTAAAAAGTTAAAAATCAAATTAAAAAATCAAGAAAAACAAATACAGTTCACTGCTCAACATTCGAGACCTAGAAAAGATAATTAGTCATCCGATACAAAAATCTATCCTCCTGAAGAGAACAAAAAAAATAGTAAAAAAGCAGAACTCAAAAATATAAAACATTGAAACATTTTGCAAAAAAAAAATTATCAAAAAACTTTTAAGACTGCATTTACGAAAAAGCTTCAACTGTTTTTCAAAAACTGAACTCCAAAAAATGATTGAATTTTTATTAAAACGCAATTAAGGTCCCTCATGTTGCACAAAAAGACTATTTCTAGTAATTACAATCAAAATACAAACAAAAAACTGACAAAAATCGGGAAAAAACTACCAAAATCGGATTAGCATATGTACAATTTTATAAAAACAAAAATACACCGAGGTAGAGAGAGGCGTTAAGTATATGAATTATCAAAGGAAGTTGCCAAATGATCTGATTTTTGACAAAAAGACGGTTAAAAGATCTAAGAATGAAGAAATTAATAGAAAAAAGTCAAAAATTAACTAAAAGATCAAAAAATATGTGCCAATTTTCAAATTGAAACCCATATTCAGGCTCTGCAAAACACTGTGGCATCAATCTCCGATGTTGGCATTTCAATATAGTATCGAATAAAAATTATTTCTACAAAAAACCAAATTACAAGCAAAAAAAATTGGCCACTTAGACGAAAAAACGGCTAAAAACGGTTATCTATATATGCCATTCAGTCAAAAACTACTTTTCAAAGTCAAAAAGTCATTCACTAAACGCAGCGCATGATCAAAAAACTTCTCTCGCTTAGCGAAAATTTGTTCACCAAGACAGCTTTTCTCACTTTCGCTTTTAGGTCAAAATGCCGCGTGAACAAATCTACTTCCTGTAAAAAAAAACATAGCCGGAAGAATTCCGGAAGCGACTCGAAGCACCAAAAATTCACTAACAAAACCGTAATTGCAGCTGAAGCCATTACCTTTTAAATTAAACCATTAACTCATTATCTCCGCGGGTCTGATCTAAAAATCGGTGAAATTTAAACCACTGTCACCAAGAGAAAGAAAATGCAGCAAAATTTTATTGAAAACGTTTGGTAACGTTTAAAAAGTCTGAAATATTTAGGATGGTCAAAAACTAATAGCCTGACAAAGCTGACAGGGACATCAAATGCCCTCAGATAATTAATGATTCTAATCTCAAAAAGATCGCGAAAGCAAACGGCAGATAAAAACTTTTCAAAAAAGACAGGAAAGTCAAAATTATTCAAAAAAGAGTGCTCAAACTTAAGAATCAGAGAACCACTACAATTAGATTTCTAATCACGGCCTTTAAGACAAAAATAATACACGATTCTTCCTTGTTGTATATATGCTAGACAACAAGATTTCATACTAATTCAAAAATTAAATTAATCAAAGAAAAACAAAAGCAACAGAATAATATTCAAAGGCAAACAATCGTCTAAAAACAATACCCAGCCCGGAATAAAATTGCAATGAATAGTAATAAGTTGAAATGTTGGAAAAGATTTTCTAGCAAACTCCCAGTACTGCCTTATTTTGAATTAAATCAATTGCAAACCGAAGAAACCAAGATCTAAGAAAAAGCTGAATTCATTCAATTTATTAACAACTGACAAAATCAATATAACGAAAACAGAAGTAGGTGCCAGGACAAAACTAGAATGATACAAACGAGAATGTGAAGAATATGGACACAATGTTAGGAACACCGTAACAAAAAGACCAATTCTTGATTTTTGAAAGTTAAAAATCAAATTTAAAAAAATCAAGAAAAACGAGTACATTTCATTGATCAGCATTCGAGACATGGAAAAGACAACGAGTCATTCGAGACAAAAATCCAGCTTGCTGAACAGAATAAAAGAAGAAAAAGCAGAATTCAGACATACGAAACAATGAAACATTTTGCAAAAAAGTGGTCAAAAAATATTTAAGACTGCATTTATGAAAAAAATTTATCTGTTTTTTCAAAAACTTAACACCAAAAAATGATTGAATTTTTATTGAAACAAAATTAAAGTTCTTCATCTTCCCCAAAATACTATTTCTAGTAATTAAATGCAAAATACAAACAAAAAACTGAAAAAAAATTGCAAAAAACTACGAAAACTGGATTAGCAAATGTACAATTTTATGAAACAAAATTATATCGAGGTAGAAAGAGGCATTGAGTATATGAATTATCAAAGGGAAGTTGCCATATTAACTGATTTTTGACAAAAAACAGCTAAAAGATCCAAAAATGAAGAAATTAATAGAAAAAAAAGCCAAAAATTACCTAAAAAATCAAGAAATATTTGCCAATTTCGCATTTGAAACGCAATTTCAGGCTTTGCAAAATACTGTGCTAACAATTTTCCGGGTTTAAATTTCAACATAGCATCGATTAAAAATTATTTCTACAAAAAACCAATTTACAAGCAAAAAAACTAGGCCACTTAGACGAAAAAACGGCTAAAAACGGTTATCTATATGTGTCATTCAGTCAAAAACTACTTGTCAATGTCAAAAAGTCATTCACTAAACGCAGCGCATGATCAAAAAACTTCTCTCGCTCAGAAAAAATTAGTTCACACTGCAATTTTACTCGCTTTCGCTTTTAGGTCAAAACATCGTCTGAACGAATAGTACTTCCGGTAAAAAAAAAAAAACCTTAAGAAAACCAATACTCCTCTTCGAGTCGTAAAAACCGAGAGAAAACCAATACTCCTCTTCGAGTCGTAATAAAAAACCAAGAGCACCGCAATATAGCTACGCTCAGCTTACAGCTTCGCAGCTATAAAAAAACTTAATGCTTTCAAAATTCGTTCAAGAAAAATTACACATTCCCGATGTCATTTACTAGCATGTTGATAATGAGCCCGATTCGGTTCATACCCCTTGTAGAAAGCTCAAAGTCTGTTAGTTGCTAACCATGTAACGACATGTAACAATCGGGGTCATTTTTCTTCCCAAATCTGATCCAGGCGCAACACGGAACGTGGCTTGAGAACTGACACGTGTCGTCAATCACCTCATCAACTCTCGTGGAGATTCCCACGTTTATCTCGGATATAGCTGGACTGTACAACTGCTGGGATTGGGAGGTCGCCGATCCTAAAAACCACACATCTGATTTGTATAAAAATAATTTAACATACCCGGCAGATTGCCGGAAAATAGCCGCCGTTGATTCCAATAAACATGATTGGGATTGAAAGAATAGAAGATATTGAAAAAAAAAGATTTTTGTACAAAAACATTTTTTAAGTCCGATTTATTTTGATGGCATTTCGTAGTTGAACATAACGTACTTCTGTTTCTTAGAGAGAGGCTACAGGGGCTACTATCAATACCAATAAGCATTAGAGATGGTAACTAAGACTTATAGGAACTACGTTCAAAAAGCGGGCATCTAAAATAGGGCTTTATGGGTTTATCCCGTTTCTACTTGTGACTTCAACTTTTTATACTGACTCTGTTCATTTTGAATTGCTTTGCTGAGCAACTGATGTTCAAAATCTTTTTTAGCAGAATGAGAGAAGAGAGAAACTAGCCTAAAGAAGTCAAAATGATATCACGCAAAATGTTGAAACATACCCGGCAGATTGCCGGAAAATAGCCGCCGTTGATTCGAATAAGCATGATTGAAAGAATAGAAGATATTGAAAAAAAAAGATTTTTGTACAAAAATATTTTTTAAGTCCGATTTATTTTGAGGGCATTTCGTAGTTGAACATAACGTACTTCTGTTTCTTAGAGAGAGGCTACAGGGGCTACTATCAATACCAATAAGCATTAGAGATGGTAACTAAGACTTATAGGAACGACGTTCAAATAGCGGGCATCTAAAATTGGGCTTTATGGGTTTATCCCGTTTCTACTTCTGACTTCAATTTTTTATACTGACTCTGTACATTTTGAATTGCTTTGCTGAGCAACTGATGTTCAAAATCACTTTTAGCAGAATGAGAGAAGAGAGAAAATAGTCTAGAGAAGTCAAAAAGATATCACGCAAAATGTTGAAAAAGCGGCAAAATGAGGTAAAGCGAAAAATTTTTTTATTCGACGAAGTAAAAAAAAAATAGGAGCGCTATAATAGCCGGCTGAGAAGATGAGGCGGCTATTAAAAAGCGGCAAAATGAGGTAAAGCGAAACATTTTTTTATTCGAAGAAGTAAAAAACATAGCAGGACAAGTCCTGAAATACAATTCAAAGAATTTAACAAAAAACTCGGACGTACTCTACCTGATTAGCAGATCAATTAAACAATGCCAGTCAGAACACGAACAAAATCATCTCAAAAAATTGAGAGATTGAAATCAAAACTAAACAAAAATATACTCATTGCCAAAACTCTTGAAGCTTTTAAACCTAAAGCAGAATTTTTCCCATTAAAAATACCTATTTCAAACATATGTTCAAAACCAATTATTGTTTCTGAAATCGGTCCAGTATTATATCTGCAAGACCTGAAAATAAGCATTGGCCCTTGAAGATCGATTAACTCGAAAATGAACAAAAAACTTTAAAAAAATCAATTACAAATTATAAGGAAATGTTGCTAAAAATCCTGATATAAATATCTTCAGAATCATTTCCGTGTCTCTAAAAGCTATCCAGTAACCCAATTCCAAGCTTTAAAAACTCATTAGCTCATAGATCAATAGGCAAAAACTTTTAGAAAAAATTTCAAACTTAAAAAAATAGAAGTTCGTTCTAATTAAATGTTGAAAGCCATTCAATTGCCCCCTAGCAACTATTTAATAGCAAACTATCAAACCCTTGCTACTGGTTGAGGTTACCTGGCTACTGAGGCAAGAAAAAAATACAAATGTTTTGAATAAACTTGAAAAAAATTGCAAATTTTATCAAAAAAACTTCAAAAAGTCGAAAGGATAAAATGTTGAAAACAAATTCAATGAAACTAAAAATCATACAGTAAATTTTTATCAGAACTTGGAATATGTTTTCTCGCACTTGAGTATGGACGAACATCAAAAACTGACAAAAACTTTAGGAAGCCTTAAAAAATTGCAGATTTATCAAAAAACGCTAAAATTCGAGACACTAAAATGTTAAAAACCAGTCCATTGTTACTAGAAACTATGCAGTGCCCTATTAACAAACCTCAAAGGAGATTGCTTTGAGATTCCTTGTCTCTGAAGCTGGAAAAACTGAAAAAATGACGAACATTTTCAAAAACCTGAAAAAATGCGAATTTTGTCAAAAAAAAAATGCTAAAAATTATGATATTCAAAAGTTGAAACCTATTCCATGGCAACTAAACATTTTTCAGTAACTTATTATCCAACCCCTGAAAAGGTTTTCTAGTCCCTGGAACTCAAACAACTTGAATAATGGCAATAAATTTCAAAAAGTATGAAAAAAATTGCAATTTTTGTCAAAATATGCTAAAATTCATGATAGCAAAAACATGAAAACCATTCTATTAACACAAGAAAATATGCAGTAATCTATCATCTAACATTTTATCAAACCATTGAGGAGGTTTCCTGACACCTAGGGCTAAAAAACTCAAAAAATGACAAAAATTTTCAAAAAACCTGAAAAAAATTGCAAAAATTAGTAGCATTTTGCGTGTTTGTGTTTGTAGTACCAAAACATATAGCTCATAAAATGGTCATAACAAGCAATTTTGTCTTGCAAAAGGCCTTCAACAACTTTTAAAAACTTCAACCTAAGACTAATCAAAACAAAAAATCACAAAAAACATGAAAAATTGCACCATTTTGAGCCCAAAAACTCCTAAAAATGACCATTTAACCTTAAATTAAGGCCATCCCAGCAGCTGCACCACTATAAGCACTTGAAGGAGTACTAAAGCCCGCTTTGGGCCTCTAATGAAACTTAATGCCCGCTGGGCTTTACCTGTTTATCCCGTTTTGAAAGATCAAAGTCATTGAAAAATGTGTGAACACATCTTAAAAAAAAAAACACAGCGCACCAATACAATTCAAATTCTTTGAATTGTAAAAACATAGCAGGACAAGTCCTGACGGACAATTCAAAGAATTTTTATTGACTAAACAGAAAACTAGACTTACAACGGACTATGAATGGATTGGAAAAACCATTTAGAAAAATATTCGATCCAAAAAATTGAAAAAACAGTAAAAATCAAAGTGAAATTGCCGCATGTGAACAAAAAACCACTACCGATAAAGCGAACTTTTGTTCAAACACCGTATTCTCACTCTACTTTAAAATTAGAGCGAAAAAATTTTATGCCGCAAAACCACTCGCTTTTTGTGCTCCATTTCCTGCTTCGGCGTGACCAAAATCACTACTCCAATTTGACTTCAAAAATCATGAAAATGTGTGAAGAGATCTTAAAAAAAAGACAGCGCCCCAATACAAATCAAATTCTTTGAATTGTAAAAAAATAGGAGCGCTATAATAGCCCGCTGAGAAGATGAGGGCGGCTATTAATAACAATTTTTGTTCAAAATAATTTATGTTAATCATCAAAACGTACCCGGAAGATTGCCGAAAAATATCCGCCATTGATTATTCATAACCCTGTTGCGATTTCACGAATAGAAAAACTGATATCGATTGTCGTACAATACATTTTTAAAGTCCGCGCCAGTCCATTTGATTAGATTTCGTAGGTAGACTCCTGTTTCTCAAGGACAGGATACAGGGATTGGTATCGCCAATAACTATTTGACCCGATAATGAAGACTAATTATAACAGAGTTCAAAACCCGGCATGTAAAAGCAGTCTTTAAGGGTTTAACCCGTTCCCATTTTTTATTTCGTCTTTCTATACTGACCCATTTCAGAGTGCTTTGATTA
This sequence comes from Convolutriloba macropyga, assembly GCF_964194025.1. Lineage (NCBI taxonomy): Eukaryota > Metazoa > Xenacoelomorpha > Acoela > Convolutidae > Convolutriloba > Convolutriloba macropyga. The sequence continues at coordinate 17,146,652 of NC_134469.1, read as the reverse complement.
GCAACTGTTACTTAGAAGCACTTTGAGCCGAACCGTCGAAGAATCCAACTAGCCTAGAGAAGTCAAAGATTAGCCGGATTGTTGTGACACCATTAGAGAAGTTACATTAATAGAAAACAAAACCGAGTCTAGATCGTTAGATTAGTTGGTTGAACGGTAAACCTAGTAGCCCCAACTCTGTATAGAAGTTGAAGCTAAAATTTCTCCCTCAAAATTGAAACTTTGCTCAGAAATTTGGGTCTTGAGGCTTTGATAAAACGTTTTAATTATTATTTAAAAAATTACTATTGCATCGTCAGAACTTCCACTTTTTTCTATCAATCCTAAAAAGTCAACTATACAGCTTCTTCTAAGAAGTACTGGCGTCAAGGACAATCATCAAAAAATAACAAACTACCAGTAAACTAAGCATGAAGATTCCACACTTTGCAAACATCATCACTTCACAAAAACTTTACAAAATGAGTCCAAAGATTTACTAAGCAGTACTTTATTTACATTTAAACCCTTCCCATAACAGAAAATAACTTTGCCAAAAACCTTTTACAACGATCAAAGATAAACTCTGCACACGATACGTCTTACTGCACCAATCGCAGAGTCTGAAGACAGACAATATGAAAAACAATGGTCCTAAGATTCTAAACAGGACAATCTGTCCAACAGCCCGTCAATAATGGCGCGTAAATTACACCGCAACGGGTTTGTCAAACGCGCGATGCCTATCCAAAACTAGAAAAATAAAATGGCGCATAATGCAAATACGATAAGTAATTTTAACACTATTGATCCAAGCTGTGCAACAGCTGAGGTAAGGCAGAGAGAGAAAAAGTGAAAAGGTACAAACAAGAAGCTGATTCTCTCAATGCATTATGTTTTCATGTTTATAATCAAATATTTTATTCGTTTAGTCCTTGAACAGGAACTGTAATTATCAATCAAATAAATGTTTATGCAAATTCAACTTCTCTGTCGCATCTAGTCAATCTATTCTATGGAATTTTCGGGGATACCTTACAAATTCAGAAGAAATGAGATCGAGAGGGTATTGAGAACTATCGAACAACGCTTTCACTTATAAAAAGTATCTCATATTATTGAAAAACATTCTGCGCATATAACTGAATACTGAAAATAAATTAGACGCCACAGAGCATGGGTTTGACGCGAAAAAAAAATTGACAATTCCAAATAGTTATACTTTTCTACATGGCTTGTTTCGGAATTTAACGCCAACGTTAAGCAAATTTTGTCTATCTCGATTGCTGCGAGGTGTTAGATTCAGAAGACCTTGAAGCTTTGCTCATCCAATTTGGTCATATAATAATTATTCAAGGTTTTTTCTGCTTCTTCAAATCTTTATGCTTTCATCAAATCTTTTGTGTAGGAGCCAAAACGTCATGAGTTAAGAAGGCACTATCACATGAGCTACCAGCTAACAGTGGCACATGATAGGGAACTGTTTTATGTGCAGTCCTTCTTTAGCTAATCAAATTCGTTGATTCTCTGATGATACATTGTCAGGGTCACAACTGCTTAAATCCCAACCAAATGATATCTATTTCATAATGTGGTCTTCTTGTAATTATTGTAATTACCTATCGTTCAACAAATAAATATGGATACATTAAGATTAAACAAATCTCGATAATAGACCTTGAAAATAAAATTCCGAACTTAAAATGGAACTACCATATACAAGCCAAACTTGTGAGAACACTATTTGCCTTCTACTACTTGTGTCACTGCCAGCCTTATAATATTCCATCAGGCGTTATAATATTTCATCAACTTCCTTAAAGCGTTTTTTATCTTTTTATACGGCTACCCAGCATGATTTGCCGACATATGTGACCTGATCTAAACGGAAAGACTTAACAAGAACGCTATTGTTTAACCTACGCCGCTGAGGATGTCAAAGCAATTGCCCATTTGCTATCAGCTAATTCCCTCTAATTCTTCCAGTCACCTGCGAGAGGTGGAAATTATCCCATTCAATTACTACTTTCAAGTAGGTTTCAAGCGCGTTAATTTAAAAAACAGCGGACAGATAACGTTTACAGCTAACTCAAATCGTAAGGAATACACGGCAAAATATTTTCTATCACTCCCAGCTTTTGGTAAATGATTCTGCTGATCTTCATGTTGATGCCAACTTTCGCTAAATCAAAACTTAAATCAAACCTATCAATTAATGAGCTGCTTATGACATTGAGAAACAACAACAATGAAAAAATTATTCCCTACACTTGGAATCTAAAGTGTAGATAATTGTTTATCATGAGTTTTTCGTATTCAATTTTTAAAATTTGTCTCATAATGATATACTTAATTATTTTCCTTTTTATTGTTTCAACCCGTCAAAGGTAATTGAAGTTTTTGACTACTACTATAACGTTACTAACCAGATTCGCCAAAAAAAGTTCGGAAAATCAATTTTATGATACAGTAATAAAAATATGATTTCAGTAAAAACGATTGGAAGAATCGGGACAAAATTTCTTTAACAAACTGGATGGATTAGGCTGCCCAAGCATGCATAAAAAAACAGTTGAAAGCAGATGCAAAGATACGAAACAGTGACTTGGAGATCCTATCACAAAATTGATACCGATTGAAAACGGAAACCAAGGATGTTTGATTTCTACTCTCCTCTGCATTCCAGGTTACCAGCTTTTAGTTTCGCAGACAGATGTTGATGAGAGAATAGAAGCAAGAGTCCAAGGCAGTCTGTAAATCGAGATTGCTCCCTTACTTATAATTGTCTTAAATCTCTAGAAAACTCAAACGCAACTGAATATTAACGTTTCTGCCTACTATCGTTAAGCAAAACGAACAAACTCTCAAACACCTGTCTACGATCGTCCAGTTGATGAAACAATCAAAAGAATGTACTTATGACTAGCCTAATCAAATTTATACAAACATAGCTGGCAGATTGCCAGAAAATAGCCGCAATAGATTCGTAGATCGGCAGTCTAAAAAAACAGTAAAAAAAGACAGACCAAAAAAATTCGTCTTTCATTGAAGGCTGATCTGTTATATTTTGATTAAAAATCTGTAAAGTTATTGCTGCCTCTATTAGCTGATCTCAAATAACCTTCATTTAGAGTGACACACACGCATTTGACCTTATCTCTTTGAATTAAAGTAAATAAAAGTCAATTTCAAAGTGAGGAAGTCATTTTTGAGAGTGAGGTAAGTCAAGTGTGACCAAAAATTTAATCACGCGCATGAACAAAAGAACTCGCTCCACTAAGAGCGAAAAATGACGTCACACATGCAATTCAGTTGAAATTGCATGAACGAATGAACAAAAAGTGGCTGTGACGTCATATGGTCGTAACAAAAATCATGACGACGAAATAAAAAAACATAGCAGGACAAGTCCTGACGTACAATTCAAAGAATTTTCATTGACTTAACAAACAACTAGACCTAGAACGGACAATGGATGAATTGGGAAAACCATTTCTAAAAAAAATCAGATGAAAAAAAAACAAAACAGAAAATCAATGTCAAAATGCTGCTAGGGAGAACAAAAAACCACTAGTGAGATATGTAATTTTGATTCTAACAAAAAACTAGGTCCAGAATGAGCTGTGAATGGATTAGGAAAACCATTCAGAAAAAAATTCCGATCCAAAAAATCGAAAAAACAGTAAAAATCAGAGTGAAATTGCCGCATGTGAACAAAAAACCACTACCGAGAAACCGAACTTTTGTTCAAACACTGTTTTCTCACTCTACTTTAAAATTAGAGCGAAAAAAATTCACGCCGCAAAACCACTCGCTTTTTCGCTCCATTTCCTGTTTCGGCGTGACCAAAATCACCACTCCAATTTGACTTCAAAAATCATGAAAATGTGTGAACAGATCTTAAAAAAAAAAGACAGCGCCCCAATACAATTCAAATTCTTTGAATTGTAAAAAACCAAGAGAAGGCCAATAATAGCCCCAGCTATCGCTGTGCGGCTATTAATAAAAGAATATGCTTGGCTATTGTTCTTAGTGGCGAAACTAATTTTCATCCTCAGGAGGATTTAACTATAAACAAAATGATTCAAACACTTCATGCTTTTCTTTGTTAATATGATTATTTTGAAATAAACTTTGTGAAAAATACAGAAAGTTGAGTAAAGGGGTTGAGTGACTGAGGGGAGGGGAATGAATGAGGAGCGGTCTAAATTTTGAGATTAAGAGCCGCCCTTCACAGCAAGAAATTGTCTCAAAACAGTTTTCATGAGCCGCATACTTAGAGACTATTAAGGCGTGGGCTCTAAGAGAGCTGCTCAGCCGCTTAATGCCCTCCGCCGGTTTTTACCAGTTTATCCCGTTTTTGAGGACGAAAAGTCAAAAGGGTCCGACGAAAGATTGGTCGAGCGAAAAACTGCATTAAGAAGAACACAGGACTAAAATAATTTCTACAAATTTTGTTCGAAATTACTTTTATTTATCGTAAAAAATGGCTCTTGATCTCAGCTGCAAAATGAAACAATGATAGATGACAGAAAATTGAGGCTCATAATTTGAACCTCATTGGGGCATCATTGACAGAGGTGGTGATTGATCGGATAAGAACAGGCGTAGTGATAATAAATTCATTACTCAAAACAAAGAAAGTTTAGAGAATTTGGATCCTACCACCGGATAAAAACTCTACCTCCGGAATTGTTTGACTCGACAGGAGATCCACCAGATGCTGCCCCCATTTTGGAAGTGAACTCATTGTGCACAATCAGAGGCAAGTACTGGTACACATCCAGTTCATTCCACTGGTTTGGAACCCGGAAAAATTTCTCCTCACTTTGCATCGCATCTTCGTAACATTTGAAGAAATTATCCAAGAAGTCTTCCTTCCAACTCTGGCTTTTGAAAATGACCTTAAACAAGGCACTAATTTGGTTTTGACTAGTCTGTCATTAAACGAAGTTGAGTAAAGTTGGGAGCGAAAGAGCCAAATATCAGCCCAAATGCTCTCATCTGATTATAAATGGACAGTGATGAGACACATTTCCCGTTTTGGACCGGGCACAGGATCACAGTCAGCAACCGTCTCTCTATCTAGATCAAGGCACGCACATTTTTCACGTAGTTGATTTGAGCTTGATCACAACTTTGATTTGATAGAAATCAAATTGTTCAAAAAGAACAACGTTCAAAAATTCTAATATAGATATTATACAAAAACTGATATTGATACAAACCAAGGGTGTTATAATTGTTACCAAATACAGGATAATTGATCAGCTCATATTCTGCATAATGAATTCTAACCTTAACGTTGATGATAGGCCACCCAATCAAAATGGAAAGATCTGTTGTGTCGTCTACGAGATTCTTGGACCCCGCGTAGGATGTTGGTGCAGCTGCTATCCATACATCAGACACTGGCACCTCGTGTTCAACCTCAAGAAGAGCCTCTCCTCCCGAAGAGTCCTTAGTGCTCCTAAAATAACCACATCTACAAACATGATGTGCCAACAATAAACTAAAGCCTGGGTATCAGTTCCAGATAAAAATGAATTTGTTAATTTACCCTTTTCCAGCTATAAAAATTTGACTTCAAGTATCGAGCTTCGCTATAGCGTAGCTTCGAGCAGGATTTTATGTATAGTTGTATGTCCTCTCAGAGGTACTTTTTGCCTTTTTCTTTTTTGATTTCGTGTAGTCTACATACAATTCCAACTTTACAATACACTGAACAATTATTCTGCAATAAATGGTACTCAAGAGCCATAATGTAATAAGACGAATGTAACGGGATCTCTATTTGGTTCACATTCTTACCCCCCCCCCCCCCCCAAAAAAAAAAAAAAAACCTTTCATAATTACACTTTGCAATTTGTCCCCTCCAACATATCGCGCGATCGTCTCTGTTTCAATTCTGATTCCTTTTAAATTAAGACAATACAACCAACCCATCCCCGTCAATAAAAATAGGAATTAGATTCTGTGAATTTTGATCCAAAATAGCGTCAATGACAAGTAATTTATTATAAATGACAACATTATTGACGGTCATAAATTACGATTGTAAACAATATTTATGCTTCTCTTCATGATCATTCATCTTGAGTTGACTTTCCCCACAAATTGTTTCATTTGACTCATGATTTCAGAAGTTGACACCTAATTTAAAATTTATCTTTAACATTTGTCTCGATCAGGTTTTATCTGCCCTCAAATTGGACAGATACTCATGAAATCGCTCAAAACCTCGCATTTTTTATAATTTTGATTAAAAATTTTTTAATCATAATTTCTATTTTCATTTCAAAAAGACATAACAGCAGAAGTAGTTTGTTGGTTTACCCCTGCTCAAAATATATTTTAAATCCATATCCTTGTAAATAATGATGCTGTCCCGATTGATTATTTCATTGGCAATGGTTAACTGCTTTCTACCACAGAGGATTGCATATTCGATTGATCAAATTCCAATCCACTGGCGAGCTTCCATTCCGATTCGAACCGGGCAGCTCCACGAGCAATTAGTACGCTATCCTGCGAAAGATTCCCAAGATGTAGAAGACGACACACTGTCAAACTCGGACAAAAAATTTGATCCAGTCAGCAGACAAAAACGACCTAACTCCTTCACCTGGGTCTAGCGCAATAACGCCGAGTCGAATTCAAGAGCCACAGAGCATGGTTTGCAACCATTTCAAAAACGTGATAATACCTGTTTCAAATTATAAATGGATTCAACTTCGAAGGTGTTTTTCCCACCAACTACTGTAACTAATCGATTGGTGCTTAAAAATTTCTGAAATATTCATGCTCAAAAAAAGTCAACGGTGCTGTAAAAAATTTGTAATGCAAATGTACATTACCTGGGTTGCTGCACGAAAAACCAATAATGAAAGAAAACAATTCGAAGTTCAAGATTTTCTAAAAAGTAAAGTTGAGAGCAGAGTAGAGATCTGACCTATAACTTCCGGTAAAAAATAGAGCTCAATCTTTTTCTTACACTAGTAAGTCATATGTTACTGCTCTTCAACGCTAATCACTTCATATTTTCCCAACTCATCTGATTTCAAAGTAGAACGTTTTTCTCAAAATATATGAAAACATTATACAAAAACAGAAAAAAAAACAAAAAACGAGACAACCCGAAGAAAAAAAAACAAAACTGAACCCGAAGAATCCGAAATTAAAAATTCAAAAAAACAAGTTGCCAAAAGTTTGTCAATTATTGGTACAAAAAGTAGCCGATAAATCATTTTTTTACTAATATCAAAAACTTCTATTGGGAGTTAAACTAGATGGCTGAAGAACAAATTGATTATTTTATAAAACATATGCCGTCTGTTAATACTACAATTTCAGACAAAACCAGAAACCAATAGCTAGTAATTTTTTTAAAAAATGAACTCTTGCAAAATCTTCTCCCCAAAAAGAAACGGGGGAAACGAGATGACAAAAACATTGCCTGCAAAATATGAAGCACCACCTGTTTCTTAAACTAGTGAGGCTCAAGTAAATATATCTAAATTTTGATTCAAAAGAAAAACAAAAATTTTATAAAAGAATCACGAAAACAATCATTGTTTCAAAATTTAATTCGAGAGAAATTTAACATTTTAAAAAAACTAAAGAACCAATTCTAATCTAACTCTAAGATTGTAAAAATAAATTAAACTCCTGATGTTTTCAAAGATTAAAACAAAAACTTTTATTGAAATCGGAAACTATCATCAAGTTGGTTCATTTTTTCAAACTCCCTAGGGGGAACGCGATGCTTTTAACATAACCGACGTCAGGCGATCTCTTCTTAAACGACTGACCAGCGTTCGCTTGGTCAGCAGCTTGCTGTGCGTCTTTGGGAGGCTACCTTTAGCTTGATTGAGTGGAGGTGAGGTGAGCATGAGGGGGGAGCGGTAATGAGCACGTGTCGGGCGAATGTTCAGGGTCACCGGTTGAATAGGGGGCGGGGGTTGAAGGGAGGAGGGGTCCAACTCTAAGAGCAACTCTTCACATCAATAATTTGTCTCAAATAACTTCCGTGGAAGGTACACTTAGAGACTAGTAACCCGTAACGCTCTTAGAGAACTAAATGTCCTCCGGGCTTTAGATATTGATCCCTTTTTGAGAAAACGGGGCAGACAAAACTACGTCAAGTGAAAAATCGCATTGAAAAAGGCCACAAGACTAACATAATTGGTACAAACTTCGTTTGAGAGCAACTAAACCCGTATTCCGGAAAAATAGATTAAAAAACAGTTAAAATTCGTCTTTAAAGGCATTCAAATTATACCACTCAAGTCCTTCTCCGACTAATAATTGAGGGCGTGAGGTGGAAATGACACAGAAATTCAGTAGCAACAAAAAATTGGCAGTAAAACAATTCGAGAGCAGTTACCTCAACACGAGCCCTAATGCTAAGAAGAGACATAGGACGAAAGTATTGCGCAAAATTGAGAAAGATTGCAAAAAAGATCAATAGTTTGGATCCCTAATGAAAACAACCTAATATTGCCGGCGAGATGGCAAACGACTGTCTATTTTAAGACTAATTGAGGGGGTTGGCGAGCATGGTGGAAGGGAGGGAGATGGATGGGGCGAGCATGGGAGAAGGCGGAGGGAAGGTTTGAGCGCGTGTGGAGGCAAGCGAGCGGGTTAACGGGTGGATTGAGGTCAATGGGCTGTTGGGGAGGAGAGTAAGAACTCTTAAGAACCGACCATCATCCTTCGTAATCCTTCACACCATGAAATTAAGCCGATCGAACAGTTTCGATGAATCATATAATTATGACTAGAGAGTCGTACGGCTCTAATTTAAAAGAATTTGATGCCCTCTGATTATTTGAATTTGATTACCTGTTTATACCATTTTTGAGGACACAATTAACTGGTGAGGCAAAAAAAAAGATCTGATGAAAATTCGATGAACAAAATCTCGTTCTACTAGCAGTACCATTATAATCGCCCATTCGTTTAAGAGAAACTGCAAAAATAAAAAACATAGCTGGCAGATTGCCAGAAAATAGCCGCAATAGCTTCGTAAATCTGCAGTCTCAAAAATAACAGTTAAAAAAGACAGACAAAAAAAATCGTCTTTTCATTGGAGGCTGATATGTTATCTTTTGATTAAAAATCTGTAAAAATTTTTGCTGCCTCTATTAGCTGCTCTCATAAAACCCTCATTTAGAGTGAGACACAACCATTTGACCTTATATCTTTGAATTAAAGTCAGTAAAAGTAAATTTCAAAGTGAAGACGTCATTTTTGAGAGTGAGGTAAGTAAGAAAGTGACCAAAATTTAATCACGTGAATGAACAAAAAACTCGTTCCCTAAGAGCGAAAAATGACTTCATGCACGCAATTCAGTTGAGATTGCGTAAACGAATGAACAAAAAGCACATTTGAAGTAGTTATGACGTCATATGGTCGCAACAAAAATCTTAACGAAATAGCAAAATATAGCAGGACAAGTCCTGACATACAATTCAAAGAATTTTCATTGACAAAGCAAAAAACTAGAACTAGAACGGACTATAAGTGAATTGGGAAAACCATTTTAAAAAACAATCAGATAATAAACAAAAAAATCAGAAAGTCAACGTCAAAATGCCGCAAGTGAAAACAAAAAACCACTAGCGAGAAATGTAAATTGATTCTAAAAAAAACTAGGCCTAGAATGAACTATGAATGGATTGGAAAAACCATTTAGAAAAAAATCCAATCCAAAAATTGAAAAAAAACAGTAAAAATCAAAGTGAAATTGCTGCATGTGAACACAAAACCACTATCGAGAAATCGAATTTTTGTTCAAACACCGTTTTATCACTCTACTTAAAGATTAGAGCGAAAAAAACTCACTCCAAAAACCACTCGCTTTTTCGCTCGTTCCCGTTTCGGCGTGACCAAAATCACTACTGAAAATGTGTAAACAGATCTTAAAAAAACATAGCAGGACAAGTCCTGGCGTACAAATCAAAGAATTTTCAGTGACATACAAAAAACTAGACTTAGAACGGACTATTAATGGATTGGAAAAAATCATTTCTATAAAAAATCAGATCAAAAATATGATAAAAAAGAAAATCAATGTCAAAATGCCGAATATGGACACAAAACCACTAGCGAGAAAAGGAAATTTGGTTGAAACAAAAAAACTAGGACTAGAATTAACTATGAATGGATTGGGAAAACCATTTAGAAAAAATGATCCAAAAAATCGAAAAAACAGGAAAAATCAAAGTGAAATTGCCGCATGTAAACAAAAAACTACTATCGAGAAAGCAAATTTTTGTTAACACCGTTTTATCACACTACTGAAAAATTAGAGCGAAAAAACTCACTCCGCAAAACCACTCGCTTTTTTGCTCCACTTACTGTTTTGGCGTGACCAAAATCACTACTCCAATTTGACTTCAAAAATCATGAAAATGGGTGAACAGATCTTAAAAAAGCCGGAAGAATCAGATAACTACTCATCAGAGAAAACGTGCCTCCAATAATTTCGGATTATCTTGAAATAAAATCAGAAAACAAAAAAAATCAAATCTATTAAAATATGATAAAAAGCCTGATCAAATTCTGCCATAAATTGAGACCCCCAAAATAACTAACTCTGCCACAATAACATCAACACAACTAGTACCTACTAAAACCACTTATAATTTTTTTTTAAATACTTGAAACCAAATCATGAAAAAATAAGCTCTTACAAACATATTTGACTAAAAAACTGGAAAAGTAAATATATTTTTTAATATTACAAAAGCAGATAAATTAAAAAACAATTCTTTTCAGCCAATAGGTTATCCAGATGCTCGCAAAACAATAGGCAAGCCATAATAGGTTAAAAAACTTGTCTAAGGAACAGAAAAAAAACTGAAAAACTGTAACCACGTGTTAACTAAAAATTGCTCAAGTAATAGGGGTCTTTTCAATACCCATTTGAGGCAGTAAAACAAAACAATAGTAAAAAAAATTGTAAAAATTAGCCCAAAATTCAGCAAAATGCGTTAAAAACATCCGAATTAGCATAAAATTCAAATAAAAAACATTAAAATCACTACCAAACCCAGCCTAAAATTAAATGAAAATCATAACCAAACCTCTTAACCAAAACATATTGAGAAAAAAACCGCTTTAAAATGCCGCACGTGAACAAAACATTTCGCCCGCTTATAGAATTTTTTTCACACCTCAATTTCTCGCTCTCTAAAAATAGCGATATGAACAAAAAACCACTCTCTTTTCACTCCACTCTTCATTTTGTTCAGCAACAAAATCAGTCCAATTTTTTTTTCACGTGTTTCATTTCCCGCTTCAAAATTCACTCCAATAAAATTGATTAAAAAAAGGACTTCTCCAATACTCTTCTTCGAGTCTTAAAAAGACAGCGCTCCAATGCAATTCAAATTCTTTGAGTTGTAAAAAACCAAGAGAAGGTCAATAATATCCTCAGCTATCGCTTCGCGGCTATTAAAAATAAAAGAAAATGAATAAAAATTAATTATCTCTAATTAAAACATGGCATAACCCACTAGCGTGGGTTATTAGACGAATTACTCTCAGATGGTTAGCGAAGAGTTGTACTTGTTATTTGCCAGCTTATTCTTGGAGAGCTTATTTTCATTGGTGAGGTAGGGGCAAGAATGTGGAAAGAATGGCAGGGATCAAAAAGGTTGAGGGGTATCCAAACCACCAAAATTTCCCTTTCCACCACAAGGGTACACCAATTCGGGGGGAAAGAATTTAAAAATCATCCTTCAGATTTTGAATTTACACTAAGGGTGTTACATAGCTGCTCAGTTTATTAATGACCTCGGGCTTTGTCGGTTTATCCTATTTCCCAACTTTCATTAGTCAGACGAAAAATCAAAAAAGGCGTATAAACAAGAGTAGCAGGACTAAAATAGTTGCTACAAATTTTGTAGCAATTGAAAACTCTGTTCGATGCCAATAGCAACCTCACTGCCAAGAGCTAGAAACAATTGCTCGCATTTATTAAGCTTACATCGGCGAAATGCTCTCAAACAACAGACATGAGCTCAATTTTGCGTCAGCGGTGGTGACTGGCATGATGTTTTTGTCCTTTAAAAACTACCATAATATTTTCAATTCCACTAAGCCAAATTTAACCAAAATTAAACCAAATTCGACACAATTTAACTTGACTTTTAGCAGTAAACTAGGACCAATTGTATTTAGATTATTCATATTGTTAATGAGAGAGCAAGCTACACCACGTCAGGTAGCCAAGCGTGAAAAAGTTCATCGAAAAATCAAAGCTGCCCAGCAAAAATTTTGCAATAAATACACGGCTGCAACTGCTTTAAATTTCGATCGAGAGAAATTAACTACATCGCGAAAACTACCGATACTTTTTTCTCTCTGTTAATTAAGAAGGGATGCAGAGAACCACAAGTGCTGAAAATTTATAAAAAGCGTACTGTGGGTTGACAAATCAGACCTCCAAAAACTTAACTTGAAAAACTGCAAGAGTACGACGGCTTGAAAGTTTTGTGTTGAAATGGCTACCATCAACAATAGATTTTCGTCAAATTTTCAAAAAAAAAAAATAAAACTAAATAAACACAATCAAAAAGAAAATTGCCCCGGGTGTCTAAGTCATACTAAAAGTCTACGGAAATTAGGATTGAGTGGTGTCAATCGTGAATACCAAATGAAGGTACCAAAGTCAATTATCGAAATTCCAGCTGATTTCAATAAATTATTGAAAAACATCTGGTGCACTTTTGAGTTGACATATCAAATTGCCACCAATTAACGCGTCTAATTGAGCTAACTTATATAAATTTTCAATGCTAACAAAAATGGGGATAACAAACCCTAATCCCAGCGTGTAAAATTCGGCTTCTTGTATGATCCGCCACAAAATTGGCCCTAAAAATTTTGCTCAGAAAAAATTTCAAGAGAAACAGTACATTCTAGAAGATAAATTGTTTGCTGTCGGAGTGACCTAATGCCTTGACACGAGGTCGCTTGCGCCGAGTGCTGGGTACAATGTCCGGGGGGGGGGGGGCTCGGACTTATGTTTTAACTTATTTAGAATACAAATAAGAAAGGTATTTTTGTTAGTGCGAGAGGGAACAACTTAAGGCGAGAAACTTTAACAAATGGCCGATAAAGACATATTTAATTGCGTACGTGTTTTCTAAGTGCCTTTCTATGACTTAATTAACCTAGCCGGCAGATTGCCGGAATAACTGCGAAAGAATAGACCTGCGTGCCATATAATAGAAATAGAAACAGATCCAGATCTAAATTGAAAAAAAAATTGACGCCGCTCAAAAAAACTAGGTAAAAAACATTTAGCGATAAATTTAAAAAGCTTGTTAAAATTCATTCCGCAGAAGCCTCTTATTAGGGACCTTTACTGCACAAATGAGTTCCTTTGACCTTAAACAAATTCAAATTAAACTTAAGTTTTAAAGTGCAAAAGTCATTTTATTGAGTGAGGTAAGTCACGTATGATCAAAATCTAATCACGCAAATAACCTAAAAACTTTTGCTAAAGCGAGTGAGAAATGACGTCACGCGCGCAAATGCCGTTAATGAGAGGAAGAACTCATTCAGAAAAATTGATTTTTCAGCTTTGCTGTGTGAAATAAAAAACGAAAAAAAGAGCGTCAGACGACGAAACAAAAAACATAGCAGGACAAGTCCTGACGTACAATTCGTAGAGTTTTCATTGACTAAACAGAAAACAAGAACTAGAACGGACTATAAGTGAATTGGGAAAACCATTTTAAAAAACAATCAGATAATAAACAAAAAATCAGAAAGTCAACGTCAAAATGCCGCAAGCGAAAACAAAAACCATTAGCGAGAAATGTAAATTGATTCTAAAAAAAACTAGGCCTAGAATGAACAATGATAGGATTGGGAAAACCATTTAGAAAAAAATCCAATCCAAAAAATTGAAAAAAAAACAGTAAAAATCAAAGTGAAATTGCTGCATGTGAACAAAAAACCACTATCGAAAAAGCGAATTTTTGTTCAAACACCGTTTCATCACTCTACTTAAAGATTAGAGCGAAAAAAACTCACTCCAAAAACCACTCGCTTTTTCGCTCGTTCCCGTTTCGGCGTGACCAAAATCACTACTGAAAATGTGTAAACAGATCTTAAAAAAACATAGCAGGAGAAGTCCTGACGTACAAATCAAAGAATTTTCAGTGACATACAAAAAACTAGACATAGAACGGACTATTAATGGATTGGAAAAAATCATTTCTAAAAAAATCAGATCAAAAATATAAAAAAGAAAATCTATGTCAAAATGCCGAATATGGACAAAAAACCACTAGCGAGAAATGGAAATTTGGTTGAAACAAAAAAACTAGGTTTAGAATTAACTATGAATGGATTGGAAAAACCATTTAGAAAAAAATCCGATCCAAAAAATCGAAAAAACAGTAAAAATCAGAGTGAAACTGCCACATAAACAAAAAACCACTAGCGAGGAAGCGAATTTTTGTTCAAACACCGTTTTCTCACTCTACTTAAAAATTAGAGCGATAGAAATTCACGCCGCAAAACCACTCGCTTTTTCGCTCCACTTCCTGTTTCGGCGTGACCAAAATCACTACTCCAATTTGACTTCAAAAATCATGAAAATGTGTGAACAGAGCTTAAAAAAAACATAGCCGGAAGAATTCCGGAAACGACTCGAAGTGAAAATCCATTTAAACTCCATCCAACTACTCATCAAACAAAACGTGCCTTCACTAAATTATGATTATCTTGAAACAAAGTCATGAAACAAAAAAGTAAAAACAATAAAATCAAATCTGTTAAAATGATAAAAAATCTGATCAAATTTTGTTATAAATTGAGATCCCGAAAAAACGATCTCGGCCAAAATAACTTCATCAAAGCAACTATTACTTAAAAAAAATATGTGAATTTTGAAAAAAATACTTTAGGCTAAATTATGAAAAAAAAAGCTCTTAAAAACAACTTTCCCTGAAAAACTGGAAAAAGTTAATAAATTTTTTAATATTTCAAAAGACATATAAATCAAAAGAAAAAATCGCTTTAGCTGATACGGTTTCCAGATGCTCGCAAAACAATAGGCAAGTCATAATAGGCAAAGAAACTTAACTAAAAACAGAAAAATAAACGAAAAACGTAAAAAACGAAAAACTACAAAAAATTTTAAAAAAAAATAGTTCCCATTTTCGCCATTTTTTTGTCATATTTCTCAACAAAAAAATTATTCTTACCCACAAAATTGCAACCAATTGTTATCATAAATTTTCTCAAGAAGAAGGGGTTTCTTCAATACCCATTTGAGCCAGTAAAACAAAATAATCGTAAAAAAAACGCAAAAATTAGCCTGAAAATCAGCAAAATACATTAAAAACCTCCGAATTATCATAAAATTCATATGAATTTCCAGTAACCTTCAAAACACTACTGAAACCAGCCTAAAATTAAAACAAAATCATAACCAAACCTCTTAACCAAAATAAATGAAAAAAAAACTGCTTTGAAATGCCGCACGTGAACAAAAAAATTTCGCTCGCTTAGAGAAAATTTTTTCACACATCAATTTCTCGCTCTCTCAAAAACAGCGGTATGAAGAAAAACCACTCTCTTTTCGCTCTGCTCTTCACTGTTGTTCAGCAGCAAAACCACTCCAAATTTTTTCACGCGTTTCATTTCCCGCTTCAAAAATCACTCCAATAAAATTGATTAAAAAAATGACTTCTCCAATACTCCTCTTCGAGTCGTAAAAAAGACAGCGCCCAATACAATTCAAATTCTTTGAATTGTAAAAAAACCCTGAGCACTGCAATATAGCTTCGCTCAGCTTACAGCTTCGCAGCTATAATAAACGAACTCCCTTGACGCCTTAGTGCCAAGCTTTTTTTACCCTTGATTCCCTAATCTTTTTATTCCTTGGTTTCTTAGGTGCATAGGGGCTGTTTTAACACGTATAGATAACTCTGAAACATCTTACGCGTATATCGGTTTTCTCGATGGTAAGAAGTTCAAAATATACTAACAAGATCTTTGCGATGACCATTTTGTAGTTGTACAAATACAGGCAGCAATCCTTGACCGTATTCTTATGTACCAGTTTAATGGGCGCATCCATAACATAACATCCACCACTGTAAAACTGGGAATCCGCCGGATCGTCTCTCATAGCTTCCAACCCCCCGGCTGCTATCATTTTGTTATGCGTAACGTCTCCCAAATCGGATAAACTTTTAGGTCGATTCTTCTTGTTCACGCCCCGCTTCAGATTCCTGCGTGGAGCTGTGTTTAATACCTGGGGGTGGTTTCTAATCAAGTTCTCGTCTTTGCTCGTTATGAACCGAGGGACCTTATGGTTCTCATTATTTGGAATACTCGCTGACTGGTTTTGAGACGCTTCTGGGTTTAATTTGCCCGGCTGAAAACAATCAAAAGTCAATAATCGGTGTCTTGGACGTTAACAAGATTGTTGAACAATTAACACAGCAAAAGACACTTGACACAATTCTAATTTACCAACATTCCTCTCAGTTAGACTCCTGTTAACAAGCCCATTTTAAATCTAATTTGAAAAATGGCTGCTTTTGAAATCTACCTACTTCAAAACAAAATGAGTAATTGAAAATTCAAACCATTTGCAGAGGTACAATTGTTCAGAGAAACTCAATAATTGCTGAATTAAGTTTTCACAAAGTTAGCCTTTAATATAACTCAATTTCAATGCGTTACAAGTGACGTGACAACTTATGAAGACATAATTTACAAAAGTGATATGGTTATAAACCAGAAACTTCAATTTGTGAAGAGTATAAAATCCGCAGTGTTTCGTAAATATCAAATTGTCAATAAAATTTCAAAGTTTTGTTCAAAGAACATAGTAAATGTTGCGAGCATTAGAGTAAAAAGAGGGAACACCTAATTATGCAAACCTGGCAAACTTTGAAGAGAAGACAGGGGTCTATCTCCATGTAAAAGGAGGAAACACAGATCTGTAATTTTGACAATGTTTGTGGGAATCAATATTTCGGACACTCTTCAAATTGGAGGTAATATTGTTTGAACGCTCAAGGCCCTTTTATGATCACAAGGCAACAACTTATGACTTATAAATCAATTCCAGTTAACATAATGCTTCATGAATCGAAGGAACAGTTGCAAAGATGCCAAGGTGGACATTGTGATCCTAAACTACCTTAAAATTAAATTCCAAGTTTTCAACACCACTATCTCTTTACAGATGCTTTCCAGAATTGTTTTTTTTTGAAAATCTGGCAAGCTATAGTCATTAAATTTCGCCAACAAACGCATTTTCATTAATAAAATCTTGAATTATTGTACAGGGAACTCCAAGCTAAGATCTATCAAAAAATGAGACTAACAAACTCTTTACTGAAAGGATATCAATGAGCCCTAATTGATTAAAAACAAAAAATCCGTCAGGGATAAATTTTCTCCAACCAAGAAATTATCTTAACTTTATCGACTTGCTGCTATCTAGCCATATAAAATTTTCGTAAAGAAGTTACGGTAAAGCTGCTTCGATAATCCCTCGGCTATCAAGTTAGATTGATACATCTATTCTACTGTTCGATTCTAAAGTGTTAGTAGTTATCACAAATCTCCAACTTGACTGAAAATTGAACTTATTTATTAAGAATACAGAGAACACTTATGGTTCAATGAGCTCAGAAACAACGGCAGATTTCATTTTCCAGAAAACTTAATAACGCATAGCTTCAGTAAACAACAAACAATCGACAGACCAAAAGGGTAGACAAAAATCGTTACCCTTTGAAATCTCTTGAAGTCTCAACCGAGGATAAATTTTGTTTCCTAAGGACAAAGTGCAAATTTACACCACATTTAGCAAAATTTTGTTTTGGCATTGTACTTACAACGTAATTAAGTTCGCGATCTCTTCTTTTGCTATGTTTTGAGGAAAACCTGTAATAATGTTTTTTAACTTAATATTACGATGCTTGTGATATTTATAAAGCTTCATTTCAAACGAAAGCTATAAAAAGAACTAAAATCTAAATCTTTCTCATTTTATGTGGAGCAAATTTGACATCATAAAAAATAATAACCGTATCCCATCTTTTCCGCTGAATAATGATAAGCTAATAATGTTTTTATATTCTCATAATTATTACATAAAACAAATTGTAAAATTAAAAATCTAAACAAAAATTAAGGTTGTTGTTATTTACAAAACATTATAGAATCTTTAAAATAATGTTTGTAAATTCTCCTCATAATCAAATAGCCAAATTTTAAAATCATGGAATGCCAGTTAGGATCACACAGACTTAATCATAAAAACTTGGATTCCCTAACATTTTTGAACAATGAGTGAAAATAACCGACACTCTCAAAGTCTGTCATTTTACAGACATAAAAAATAACGCTTCAACATTATCAAAAAAGCTAGAAACCCTAATATTTTAAGATGTCGATCAGAAACGAGACAAACTTTCCCAACAAGACGAATTTTGCCAGTCAGTCACAGAAAACTTCCAAAATTCTGCCAAGCGAGCCACCATGCCTATTGAGCAGAAGCCTTTGATGTTTGCAAACTGATTGGCGCAAGTAAATTGTTGTCAAATTATTACCTCCAAGGTTGCCGCCGCCGCAGTTCCTTCAACTCCTCTCAAGTTGTTCTCCTCGTCCGTTCCCACACACTTTATAGGTGGTGGTTGTGGTTGCAGTTGTTTACACTCAGGGCTTATTTTGTTGTTTCCAGTCGCTCGTGTTGCGAGTAGATTGGTTGGGTCTTAGGCAAACGACCGATAGTTTTAGGACAAAAAGTAAAATTTAGGTTGAATTAATTGAGGCTAGGTATTTAAGGTGGTGAAGTTTTCGGACCAATATTTCTCCAAAATCAATTACCAGGTATACTATGAAAGAACACGCAGATTGCAGCTTATAATGTGCTAAACCTGTTAATGTAGCGCCATAATCAGCTTGACTGGCCCACTTTCCAGTGGTAGTGAACAGCAAAATATGGATTCAAAATGCTAAAAATGAGGTTAAATGTCAAGCAAATTAAAATTTAAAAATTACTGAAGCACTTCAAACGACAATTGTAAAATAAATGCTTATCCAATCACGACTCTTGAAAAAATAATTGGCGGAAAAGTGCAAATAGCTATTTATACAAGTTGAAAGGAAAATAATTTCTGCACAAGTTTTTCAAGCACTTTTGAAGCAATAAAACTCCTGACGCAATCTCCTCAAGCGCTGCTTAAACAATATAACATTTGAAACCATGCGAAAATTGAAATGGAAAAAATAACTGAACGAACTGTGCTGTTCCATGGTCAGCTATTAACGCGCAAGCATTAAATCGAAGCTAATAATAGCTATGCAACAACTTACCTCACTGAAAACATAGGAGTTGAAATCCCGGTGGTGGCATCAAATTACCACTAGGTTAGATAGATGTTCGAACTGTGGATTGATCGGGTCCTACTAAAAAATCTTTAGATATCTTGAGCTTAAATTGATTGATCCCTTTGACAGAAAAATTGAATTTGACGCAAATTTACAGCTGCTACACGTCATCTTTCCATACATGAAAAGCAAAATCAATTTCAAATGACAGCAATTGAAATTTTCTGCCGTACATCAATCCAAAAAACATAAGCGACTGACATCACAAAAATTGCCTTCAACTGCCATAGCTATACGCTATCATTATTGATAGACAAACACATGATGCATAAATACCACGAATAACTAGAAGACGGAGAAAAGCGTGATCTGTGTCACGTCTCAGTCTGAAAGCTTGGTACAAAAATAACATATTAAAATGAAAGTATGAAAAATGAGATGAAGATTCATGAAACATACCTGGCAGATTGCCGGAAAATAGCAGCCGTTGATTCCCATAACCAAGATTGGGATTGAAAGAAGAGAAAAAATTTTGTGAAAAAATAATTTTTGTAAAAACAATTTTGAAGTGCGAACTAATTCGATGTCACTTTGGAGCTGAACATACTCCTGTTTCGTAGTGAGACCACACAGGGGCTAGTATCAAGGCCAATAAGCATTAGAGATGGCAACTAAAAACAAAGTTTGAGTAACGGGCATCTAAAATCGTGCTTTACGGGTTTATCCCGTTTCTATTTCTGATTTAGTTTTTTGATACTGACTTTGTTCATTTTGAATTTCTTTGCTGAGCAACTGCTGTCTTAAAACACATTTAGCTGAATGAGATAAGAGTGAAATTAGCCCAGAGAAGTCAAAAAGATTTCACGCAAAATGTCGAAAAGGCGGCAAAGCGGAAAGAGGTAAAGCGAAAAATTATCCGACGAAGTAAAAAAACATAGCAGGACAGGTCATGACGTACAATTCAAAGAATTTTCATTGACTAAACAAACAACTAGACCTAGAACGGACTATCGGTGAATTGGGAAAAACCATTTCTAAAAAAATCAGATCAAAGAATAAAAAAAAACAGAAAATCAATGTCAAAATGCCGCATGTGAACAAAAAACCACTAGCGAGAAATGGAACTTTGGTTCAAACAAAAAAGTAGGCCTGGAATGAACTATGAATGGATTGAGAAAAAAATCGAAAAACATAGCTGGCAGATTGCCAGAAAATAGCCGCAATAGATTCGTAGATCGACAGTCTAAAAAAACAGTAAAAAGACAGACCAAAAAAATTTCGTCTTTTCATTGAAGGCTGATCTGTTATATTTTGATTAAAAATCTGTATATTTTATTGCTGCCTCTATTAGCCGATCTCAAATAACCTTCATTTAAAGTGACACACACCCATTTGACCTTATCTCTTTGAATTAAAGTAAATAAAAGTCAATTTCAAAGTGAGGAAGTCATTTTTGAGAGTGAGGTAAGTCAAGTGTGACCAAAAATTTAATCACGCGCATGAACAAAAAACTCGCTCCACTAAGAGCGAAAAATGACGTCA
Source organism: Convolutriloba macropyga (assembly GCF_964194025.1). Taxonomy (NCBI): domain Eukaryota; kingdom Metazoa; phylum Xenacoelomorpha; order Acoela; family Convolutidae; genus Convolutriloba; species Convolutriloba macropyga. Next base: position 17,125,748 of record NC_134469.1, on the reverse strand, counting down.
CACATGCAATTCAGTTAAAATTGCATGAACGAATGAACAAAAAGTGGCTGTGACGTCATATGGTCGTAACAAAAATCATGACGACGAAATAAAAAAACATAGCAGGACAAGTCCTGACGTACAATTCAAAGAATTTTCATTGACTTAACAAACAACTAGACCTAGAACGGACAATGGGTGAACTGGGAAAACCATTTCCAAAAAAATCAGATGAAAAAAACAAAAAAAAAACAGAAAATCAATGTCAAAATGTTGCTAGGGAGAACAAAAAACCACTAGTGAGATATGTAATTTTGATTCTAACAAAAAACTAGGTCCAGAATGAGCTGTGAATGGATAGGGAAAACTATTCAGAAAAAAATCCGATCCAAAAAATTGAAAAAACAGTAAAAATCAGAGTGAAATTGCCGCATGTGAACAAAAAACCACTACCGAGAAACCGAACATTTGTTCAAACACTGTTTTCTCACTCTACTTTAAAATTAGAGCGAAAAAAATTCACGCCGCAAAACCACTCGCTTTTTCGCTCCATTTCCTTTTTCGGCGTGACCAAAATCACCACTCCAATTTGACTTCAAAAATCATGACAATGTGTGAACAGATCTTAAAAAAAAAGACAGCGCCCCAATACAATTCAAATTCTTTGAATTGTAAAAAAACCAAGAGAAGGCCAATAATAGCCCCAGCTATCGCTGTGCGGCTATTAAAAAACAGTAAAAATCGAAGTGAAATTGCCGCATGTGCGCAAAAAACCACTAGCTGTTAAAACCAATTAAAAACTCATTATCTAACAGTTCACCTATTGGTTAGAAAACGGTTCGAGATGATGGCACATACTTTTCGCATTAGCATTTCTGCAAATTTTAGCTGGAAAAAACTTTTTTGGAATTTCTTGTTATAACGGTTATCCAGTAATTTTTGCAACCTACCGGTCTAAATTTTGAATATCATAATTTAGGTATGCAACTGATGAAAGTTTGCTCCTAGGACATTCAAAAGTTCGAACTACCTCTGGTGTCATGAGACATAATAGCAAGGCTCGGTTGTTCAAACTGTCAAGCATTATCCTACATATTCTCGCGACCTTTTGCCAAAAAATATTGTCTTTCCTCTTAAGATATATTCACTCAAAATAAGCCAAAAGTACGTGAGCTTCTCGATCAATAGATTCGTTAATAATTTTCTGTTCACTGATGAGTCAGATTTCAACAAAATTTGACGATAACGAAGTACTTATCGTTGTACTCTCTTAGACCTATCGGCCGTTTGCGCTTTACCCCAATGGACAGATGGCGAGAGTTGAGCTGTCTGTGAGTTTAGAAGTAGTTGCTGTTGATGGACTTGTTTCGGAGGGTGTTGTTGAGAGGTAATTTTATTGGCTGAGAGTTTCAGAGGTTTCGCTTGCTGTTGGTGGCCAGAAAGCCTGGGGTCAATCTAGAACAAAGTTAAATTCTACAGTCTCTACTAGCAGAGACGTCAAGTATTCGAATAATCAAAAGAATGCACTGAATATTAGATATATCCTGCCCCTGAAATCCCATACCCTTCCTCCTAATATAAATACTCGTACTTCGGACAACAATAAATCCCCCAAATCTTCCGAATCAAATATTGTTCATTTATACAATTATTTGTAAAAGCAGTTCCACAGAAAAGAGTTGATCACAAGAAATGACAATTTAGGTAATCTAATTTAGATTATGAAAAAGTCTTCACTGACAATCAATTATTCACAAGCATTGCATGTTCCGATATTTTAGATTAATTTTTGACTTCGTCCGGCATTATTAAATTAATATCTATATAGTATTTGTTCCTTTTATCTAAAAAAAAATGGGAGAACTTTATGCTAGCCCCATTCTTTTGCAAAGTTTTGACAACAATTTCGACCCAATTTTAGCCTAATTTTCGGACATAATTTAGCTTAGTCAAAATTTAATCGATGCAGACGACTAAGGGGTTTTTTCGAGGCCATCTGAAAAAGCAAAAATCTTGACCTTGCGTCAAAGTCTCCGTCTAGAACAGAAACAAATTTGAGGGAAAAGTTTGAAACAAATATTCAACTATTCTTTAGTCACTTTTAAGAATTTTTAACCCGTTTCTCACCCAATTTATTGTCTTTTCAGATCTGTCTTTGTTCGTTAAACGTTAATGAAAATTTTTCATAAATCGAATATACTTCAGATCAAATGTGATAGCATGCACTTGGTCTGAATGAACACTGACTGACAGCAATCATCTAGGACTGATTCTTCATTGCGTACTTTGCCGGATACATTTGAGATTTGAACAAGAAAGTACAAACTTTTGTTAATTTTTAAAAATCTTTGCTAATTTGATTAATTTTTTAAATCTTTTGTTAAATTAAAATTTTGTAAATTTTTTATGAGCTAGACCCCAGATGGTCTTCGCATCGATGCTCTAGTCTTCATGGCTCGGAATTCATTCCTCTAAAGGTCTGATGACTATATACCTAAGGCTCAGGCCAAAGGGGAGGTGCACTAAGAGGCAGAACATAATGGAAAAAAACATGGAAGGAAGAAAGTTTTTCGCGAGTTTTTGTTGGTTCTTTATGTGGTTCTTTGACTTCTGCTTCAACTAACATCCCCTTTTTCAATATCAGATTTCTTTACAACTGTTAATAAATCCTAACAGATCAAGTCTTGGTGCTTCTCTTCAATTATGAGACCTCACTTTGTATGATTACGATAAACTTTTCGACCTTCAAAAAATGTTTTTAAAGACTTCTATTTCTTAGAAAATTCTAATTCTCCCATTCACTACATTTTTGATGATTCACATGATCGTCATTAATGAAGGCAAATTATTGCAAAGTGGCAGTTTTTTACATATTCAGTGGTTTCACTTATACACGCGTATAGACAGGTTTAAGTATTTTTTTTTAACTTTTTCAACTTTCTCCTGGTCTGCTTTCACTTCATTTGCTGTTTCTTCATCTTATTGTTGGCAACTCATTTGCGTTTAAAAAACATACCCGGCAGACTGCCGGAAAATAGCCGCCGTGGATTCCAATAAGCATGATTGGGATTGAAATAACAGAAGATATTGAAAAAAAAAGATTTTTGTACAAAAACATTTTTTAAGTCCGATTTATTTTGATGGCATTTCGTAGTTGAACATAACGTACTTCTGTTTCTTAGAGAGAGGCTACAGGGGTTGCTATCAATACCAATAAGCATTAGAGATGGTAACTAAGACTTATAGGAATGACGTTCAAATAGCGGGCATCTAAAATTGGGCTTTATGGGTTTATCCCGTTTCTATTTCTGACTTCAATTTTTTATACTGACTCTATTCAATTTGAATTGCTTTGCTGAGCGACTGATGTTCAAAATCACTTTTAGCAGAAAGAGAGAAGAGAGAAACTAGCCTAGAGAAGTCAAAAAGATATCACGCAAAATGTTGAAAAAGCGGCAAAATGAGGTAAAGCGAAACATTTTTTTATTCGACGAAGTAAAAAAAAAATAGGAGCGCTATAATAGCCGGCTGAGAAGATCAGGGCGGCTATTAAAAACATTGTGAAATGATGAGGAGTTTTACAAGTTTTACTTCAAGACTTTCAAGTTTTACAACTACTACAAAAAAACTAACTTTTTATTTCACTGCTGATGAACTAATTGCATTTCTGTTAGAAACAAAAAAAAATTGACAGGTCTCAATTGTCTTCCTCGGTATGCTTCTCGTACGTATCTTGTGCTGTAATCAAATTTGAAGTTCTGTATTGCGATATTTTTAGGTCCGCTAATCATATAATAAATTCATTCCTGAAGCATTGCCTCCAAAAATAGACCAGAATAACAATAGTCTTTTCCGGCTGGCTCAAGAGTTTTTTTTTCAACTTCCAGCTTGATAAAATCAATGTTTGGCGAAAACAAACAATTCTATAATATAATCTCAGACAAATTGATAGACATGATATCTCTTAGGCTTTCAAATAGGAATGTGGAAACATTCTTTGCCACGCAAAGTACAAGTGAGCCTCCTTGTCTAATTTTTGTTGGAATTTTGTAAATCAGGTTAAACATTTTGTAAATAGAGTTTGCATCACTAAATAACTTTATGTTTTTACAATTTTTTACTCGCCTGCAAGTTATATGTTCCCTCTGAATAAAGGGCATCACTTGAAAAGGATAAGATTGGCGGCGGCTCTAATCTCAACCCAGAAAATGAGAAAAAAGTCTTTACTGCTATTTTCAGTCCAAAAAAAGCGTACATAACATTTTTGATTTCGAGCTATATTTGTTTCACATTTCTCCAAGAACCAAATTAATTATCAAAAATAATCTTTTTGATCTCAAGAAATTTTTACAATGAGAAAAAAGAAACGGAAGAGCTTTGGCAAAATGATTGGCATAATAGTAGCCTCAAATATCATAACTTAACTATTTTTAATACAACGAAGCAACGAATGCTCGAAAAAATTACCTTTCATCAAAATAAGCATGTAGATGCGAATGCATTTGTCTTGAATCTAATAAAACCAAAGCCACAAAAATATTCCGATAATCAATATGGGTTTAGTTTTCACAAAATGCTAATCAACAAAATGCACAAATTTGATAAGCAATTCTTCAAATAAATGAAAGTTTTGAATTACTTTTGAAACATATCCCCCGGAGCTAGCTCTAAGTTTGGCTTTCGTTTGTTGTCCACAAATTTCTCAAACTTATATCAACTTAGAAATTTGATTTTCAGCTCAATTAAAATTCACGAGAATAGGTACTCAAAAACCCAAAGTTCGTATTCTATACTTACTATCTCGAGGAAACGTCGGTGGGAAAATAACTACTTATTCCCAAAACAAAGTTGCTCGCAAGCAATAATTGAAAATAAAGAATAAATCGCTCCCTTGGTTCAAAGCAAGGTCAAATATGCAAATTATAATCGTTTTATTGGCCCTAAGTGTAATTAACTAAATCCAATATCAGGAGCCGGTCCAAATACGTTTTTCGCCTTTGGAATTCTGTAAACCCGTCTAGCTTAGTAGTAGCAGTATTAAAATTTCAATAAAAAAATACTATCTCAGATCGAAAGTATAAAAGCGCAAAGAGAAAGACATTATTGTTTGGTTAGATAAGCAACCAGAAACCTTCACAAAGTAAATTGGCTGAGAATAAAGTAATTCACAAATGCATGGACGCCTGCAAAGGAAGCAGCTATGTTATTCTATTGATAGGTCGCTCTAGTTTCTTCAGATTGATAAAGTTGTGAAACATGGCAGAAACACGGCACAATGAGGGCTAACAACCTCATTATTGAAAGCGATAGTGCAATGTTGGCTGTATGCTTAGTAACCCCATTCAATCAAATTTCAAATATTCAACACTTTGATAGACAATTATATAACTCTATTCGGTGGCCAATTATAAATATTAGGGTCGTTTTTAGCAGAATAAGCGCACGTTCATTATAGCCCGAAATTTCTGGCGTGCTTTGGAAAAATGCAAAAAAGACTGCACTCACTCCCCCGCAAGCTAGAGGGGCTGAGGGTATTCTAATTATTAAAAACAAACAGGAGAGGACATTAATGAGAAAATATTCTACGAAACAATGGAGGCAATTATTTGCTTCTCGTTTTGTTTCAAACATCTCACGCTTTGTTCTCGAAGCGCTTAATTTTAGTGTCAACTGCAAAATATTTAAAAACCTAAAGATCCAAATATTAGCATCAGTTGCTCATATACTAAATTATTTTACTTGAATCGCTGCAGTCAAAAAAACAATTCACGTCTTGAAAAACGACCAAAAGAGCTTCTCTATCATAAAGCCCAGATGAACTATCCACCCCTCACCCCTTATCCCTGCACTCCATTTCCCGTTTCGATGTTTCGTCTATTATGAACGAACTCCATTGTTTCTTATAACTTCATAATGTGCGCTGTAAGGAATTACCATTAATTCACCATAGTAAGAGTGAAAAAAATTACCAATTATATATAGTTATATTCTCTGAAAGGGAGTGAATATTTCCAGTGGCCGTAATTACAAACTATAATTACTTCTAATGAATGCTCGTTCTGCTAAACAACACTGTGCGGTTGACTAGATTGGCATTGTGACACCAATAAGGGTTATTGGAATAAAAACACACAAAAATTACGGACCGAGAAGCTCTATATTGCGTATTACACGCATAGCTAGTCAAATGAGGCCTGCTAGTCAAAATTTGATCAAACGGTAAGTTCAGTTCACACCATAAAACCAATTCAGACAACCTTTCAAATCAAATGAACTCACAACGCCTTCACAAAGGAAACAATAGACTCAAGTCTGAAATCGCCCATGCATGTTCAATACAATTTGATTACAGGTTTCCATTTGTGAAATCTGAGCCCACATAATTACGCAATAGAGAATAGCTTTACCTCACCATAACCGCGCTTCCTTAAATAGACTCGAAACAACCGCTAAGCCGACAGTCACACAACCACCATAACAATACACACTAAACAAATAGATACTAAAAACAATTTCCATTCTCATGTTCAATCTGCTATTAAACATTTACCAGAATTACAAGTCTTAGTTTTCCATTAACTAATTAGTTCTTCATAAAAAATAAATATTTTCAGTGAAAATCATGCAAAATCAAAATTTTCGCAATTTTGAACAGTCTTCAAAGTCGACCACTAGGACAAACTATTAAAACTGATCTAGCTAATGAGGTGAACACTCGGCGAGTTACCAATTGGCTGTTGAAGGGACTTTTACTAAGCTAACAATTTAAGCAAAAAGTCTTCACCGGGGAAGAAACAATTGTGCTTAGAATACCGACCATTAGAGACAGAAAATTAGCTATAAAAAGATTTCTGCAGGAGCTTTTTAAAATCTCAAAAGACATCTTAGTTCTTCTGAATCAGTGAAAGTCATTATCTTAGTATGACGCAACACTTTCCAATTAAGGAAATGGAAAAGAAATAGTTGGAGGCATTTACTGATTAGAACATTCGACATCTGACCCAATTTATTCTCTCTTTCAAAGCCGGAAGGCACGTACATACTATTTTTAGTCAATTGATAATGAACAAAATTCTGTCGGGTTCAACAGTTCATAATTGCACGTCAACTATTTACATTGACCAAACACGAGCTAACAAACATTACAGGGCAAAAGCAGCAAAGACAAAACTAATAATTATTTAAGATGTATTTGATCAGTACATCTGAAGCAACCGGTTCTTCCACAACCACTGTCTCATTAGACAATTAAGAGCAACTCGAAAACTCAATCATTGACACATCGAATGAAAATAACATGACCTATCTGCAGTTGACACACCAAAATTTTTGAAAATACCAACAATTTTTAACATAGCTGGCAGATTGCCGGAAAATATCTTCGTAGATCTGCAAAAAATCTTCTTTCATTAAATGCTGAGATGCTATATTTTGATTAAGAATCTGTCAATGTATTGCTGCTTCTATTAGCTGCTCTTAAATAACCAACTGAAGTGACGTAAACTCAACTGACCTTATCTCCATGGATTAAAGTAAGGATAGGAGAGTCAGAAAGTCATTTTTGAGAGTGAAGTAAGTCACGTGTGACCAAAACTTAATCACCCAAATGAACAAAGAACTTGCTCCACATCACGCGCGCAGTTCAGTTGAAATTGCATGATCGAATGAAAAAGCAGATCTAAGTGATTGTGGGGTCACATGGTCGTAACATAAACCTTAACGACGAAATAAAAATCAAGAGAACGCCAAACATAACTGGCACGCTGCCAGAAAACAGCCGCAATAGCTTCGTAGCTAAATAGCCATAATAATATTTTTAATAAATTCTGAGACGTCATATTTTGATTAAGAACCTGTCTAACTTATTGCTGCTTCTATTAGCTGCTCTCAAATAACCTCCCATTAGAGTGACACACACTCATTTGACCTTATCTCTTTGAAATAAACATGAAAGAGAAATCAAAAAGTAGAATTGAAGTAATAGTAACGTCATATGGTCGTAGCAAAATTCTTGAGGATGAAATTAAAAGAAAACCAAGATAAGGCCAATAAAAGCCCCAGCTATTGCTTTGCGGTTATTAGTAATAGCCCCAGCTATCAGCTACTGCTTTGCAGTTACAAATAAACATTATCAATATTAACAATAAAATTAAGCTCGAGTCTGATCGTAGCACAGAATGACCAGACAAAACTCTTGAACTTGCCAGCAAATTGTTCCTGAAGTCTTCCGCGATCCATGAATAACTTCAAAACGCTTTTGATTACATTTTTCTGCATTAGAAAACTGTCAGAATGCAAACATATCCGACAGATTGCCGCAAAAACTGCAGAATAGAATTGCGGACCGTAAAAAAAGAGATAGAAACAGATACAGAATTGAGTTGAACTAATTCAAATTAAACTGAAGTTCCACACGCAAAAATAATTTTGACGAAGTAAGTCAAGTATAATCAAAATATAATCACGCAAATGCTCTGAGGGCATTTGTTAGATAGAGTGAGAAATGACGTCACCCGCCCAAAGCGATAGCGAGAGGAAGAAGCCATTCAGAAAAATGGACTCTTCCAGCTTTGGTGTATGAACTTATGTAAAACGAAAAAGCGTCGAGGGACGAAACAAAACTATTGCAGAAAGTTTTGAAATCAGAAGAACTGAATGAATAACTTAACAACTGTTGTAGCTGCACAGCAGACCAAGTGGAAATATCTAACAAACAGACAAACATCGTTTCAAAAATTTAGAGAAAAGCAAAAGCAATAAAATTAAAAGTGTACTCACCGTATTGAAGATCAACGTACTGAAGACCAAGATCTTCTAGCAAAAACACTCAAAAATTTAAGAAGGTAAGAACAAAAAGCACTTGACGTGTAAGGAAAAACTTGCTTCACAAATGAGGCATTCAGAGGCAGACAAAACCATATATAGTATTAACCTAAAATAAGAAAAAATATACAGATGATTAGTCAGAACTCTATAATGTCAATATTATCAACATTGAAACCTACGCAAAAAAAAGCAGCACCACGATCATAGATCATTTTCTTGAGGTATTGAGCTCAGAGAAATTGAAAATGAAAAAAAAACAGTGTGCAAAACATGAAAGAAACTCAGAAAATCATTTCATATTTGTCTAATACTGCAGAGTTATGAATACGAAACAAATTCTTTCTTGCGAAAATCTAGAGAACAATTAACTTGCAGTCTAGCAGAAATCTGATTTTACGTACAAGAGTAAAAGGAGCAATATCGATAAAAGAAGGCTCAAAAATTGAAAAATCAGACAAAATTCTTGAACTCAATGTCCTCGAAAACAAACTTGTGAACTGAAATAAACCTATTAGCCCACGTCCGAGCTCTGAAATAGCTTCACTTCCCCTGAAGACGCTTTTACCTACGGTATACGTCACTTTGAGAGCCTTCTTAAACAAAAACTAAAAAAGAGAAAAAACGTATATTATTTTTTGGCGAAAAACTCCATACATTATCTTTTCACCAGAACAGACACATGAAATATTACTTAAACAAGCTGTCCTCTAATTAAACAAAGCCCACTGAGCTCCACTCATTTCTTCCGTTTTGAAAGCCGAAAATTATGGAAACAGCAGGTCAAGTCCTGAACTGCAATCCCATAAAAATAAGAAAACAATCCCGAAATAAAAACAACATTTTAGAGTCTATGAGCTCAACAGCCATGCCATTGAGCACTACGAGCCAAAAAGACAATCATACAAAAACCTTTACGGGCCAACAAGAGAAACTTGCATATTAGCAGTTTTGTAGAACATAAAAAGGAACATGTAAATTAAAGACACTTTTGATAAATTATTGAAAGCCAAAAATTCCTATAAAAAACCTAAAATGAACAAGAAATTGACATCCGATAAACAAAATTCAAAAAATTACAACGGAACCCAACTTCAGAAATGTGGAAAGCAGAAATCAACATTCAAAAACAAAAACCAAAGTTCGAAAAGAACGAAATCAAACTTCAAGTCATGAACAAACTTGCTTCCGCTTAAAGAAGACAATAGAATACCGATAATCCTTGTCGAGTCTAAAGAAGACAGAGCCCCAAAACAATCTAAATTCTTTGTATTGCTAAGAAAAGCAGGAAAATACATACGCTTAGCCTACAAAAAACGAAAACAAAAAACTTTCCGATCGAAAAAGATATTTTTAAACACTAAAGCAATCAAGTGCAAATGCAGATAACTAGACTATTTGCTAACTCCACGTAAAAACAAAGACAGCTTTTTAAAGAAGCGTTTCAATCTTTTTGCACACCGAAAAAACAGTTAACAGAGAAACATATTTACGTGATGTTGACGTTTCTTTACTTGAAGTACTAGCAATTTTCAAATCTTATCAAAAAGAGATCTTCAGAAACTCGTTAATTTTGGAAAGTATTGACAAAGAAAAAATGTTGAACAACGAAGTGAATTACATTAATTTTGGTAAACTTTTTTTTCCAAAGTTATAAAAAGTTATAAACATACCCGGCAGATTGCCGGAAAATAGCCGCCGTTGATTCCAATAAGCATGATTGGGATTGAACGAATAGAATATATTGAAAAAAAAAAGATTTTTGTACAAAAATATTTTTTAAGTTCGATTTATTTTGATGGCATTTCGTAGTTGAACATACTTCTGTTTCTTAGAGAGGGGCTACAGGGGCTACCATCAACACCAATAAGCATTAGAGGTGGTAACTAAGACTTATAGGAACGACTTTCAAATAGCGGGCATCTAAAATTGGGCTTTATGGGTTTATCCCGTTTCTATTTCTGACTTCAATTTTTTATACCGACTGTTCATTTTGAATTGCTTTGCTGAGCAACTGATGTTCAAATTCACTTTAAGCAGAATGAGAGAAGAGAGAATCTAGCCTAGAGAAGTCAAAAAGATTTCACGCAAAATGTCGAAAAAGCGGCAAAATGGTAAAGCGAAAAAAAGTTTGACGAAGTAAAAAAAAATACGAGCGCAATTATAGCCGGCTGAGAAGATGAGGGCGGCTATTAAATATTCCAAAAATATAGAGAGCTATAAAAATTTTACACAATTTTACCTTTATATGATGCTATTTACTCGGGCCTTCTCAAATTTCAAACTCTACTTTAGAAATCATTTTTCATCGTTTTAAGCATAAACAAAAAACTTCGTGCGAATTGCTTTCGAACAACCTACAAATGGTTGACTTCGGTAGTAACCCTCGGCAGTAACCCTAATTCAAAGAAGTTTCATCGACTGAACAAAAAAAGGCCCAGCATCGACTGTGAATGCATTGGAAAAATCATTTGCAAAATCTGATCAAAAAATTGAAACATAACCGACTATCGTCGGGCGAATTGCTCTCAAACGACGGGCGAGCGAGGTAGCCAGTAGCTAGCCACGGTTTAGTGAGGCTAGCTTCAGCTTAATATACGGGGCGCTAGGTGAGCGCAGCGGGCGGGGGCTGATGGGGGAGGTGGGGCAACGGTAGGAGGGGTTTTTTGGTTGCACGTAGCCCTTATGGCCTGAACGATGTGCAGGGGTAGGGAATTGGGTGGGGGGGGGGGGGGTGCAGTGAGAGGCGGCCGATGTGGCGGGGGGGGGTGAAAAAGACCGACATGACTAAGATCATTGCAACAACTTCGTTGGAAAGCAATTAAAAAGTGTTAAAATCAAAGCCAAATTGCCGCATGTGAGCAAAAAACGACTAGCGAGAAAACAAATTATCACTAGCGAGAAGGCAAAATCTCACCAGCAATTTTCACACTACGCAAATACTAGAGTGAAGAATGTCACGCCGCAAAACCACCTGCCTTTTCGCTCCAATTCCTGCTTCAGCGTGACCAACATCATTACAATTTAACTTAAAAAATCATAAAAAGTGTAACGCATCTTAAAAACAAAGCAGGAAAAACATTTTTCTTTAAACATAGCCGGCAGATTGCTGGAAAGAAGCTGCGATAGACGCTTGTGGCCTTCCAAGAACTGAAACAACTAAAAAAATAAGACAGACAGATCGACCACAAGTCCTTTAATAGACCACTAGACTTTTTGGGTTAGATTCTGATTGTCAATTTCATGACACATACGGTCTATAAGGAAAAAACACTAAAAGAGCTTTTTCAAAACTGATATTCGAAATCACAAAATCATGATTAATACGCAAGAACTAGGGCATATAAGTTTGGCACTACTTAGATGCACACTATTAATCTTTAACTAGTAAATGTTCAAAAGTTAAAAGTTCCATAAGTGAGTTCAAAAGCCATTTTTTGATGAGGTAAGTCACGCCATTGACCTAAAAGCAGAAATGACGTCACGCACACAAATTTTAACTGCAAAGCAGTAGAAGTCACTGAACTCATTGAAAAAGTCAATTCTAAGTAGTCAGGTCGTAAGAATCATCGATGGAGACGACGAATTGTAATAAAAACCAATAATAGCCCCAATAATAGCCGCTATCGCTTCGCGGCTATCAAAAAGAAAACAAATCATTTTTATTTACTAAAGAAGAAAAGTGTGAATTAGAGAAAAATGTGTGAACAGATCTTAAAGAAAGTAAACCAACACAATTCAAATACTTTGAATTGTATAAAATAGCGCTCTAATACAATTCAAATTCTTAGGGATATGTAATAAGCCCGTTTAAGCAAAAAAAATTGAAAAACATTGAACAGGCATAAATCTCGAACGACAGGCGGGGCAATTGAACTCAGAGGCGGCTGTACCCTCGATAATTTTTATGGGTGCAAAAAATTCTCCACTGAATCACTGCCCTTACCTGTAAAAAAGCTGTATCCTTCAGCTTAATTTCTGAATAAGAGTGAAAAAATCAATCGCGAAGTGAAATCGAAATAATGTTCTAGAACAAAACTGTCAAGCAAAAATTTTACAAAACAAGACAGACACGTTTACAATAATTCCTTCAAATTTCGTTTGAGAGCAATTAAAAATCAAAAAGAGATACAGTATTTCAAATAACTGCTGCTCTTGGCAAGCCTGCGAACTTCTATCTGGATTTGCTCTAAGTGTCATTGACATTGTCATTCTGTTTAGAAATAAAGCAAATAAAAAACTCGGCAAATTTTCAGCCAAATCAAATATATTAAAGCAGAATGATACTGGAAATGTTCAAAAAGAGGTAGCTCATCGTGAAAAATTGGCATTTGAGCGCTTCCTTTTCATTACGAGTGCAAAGTTCGAAATCTCACACCATCTCTGTACAAACAATGAGTGGAAGCTGAAGTTTAAGTTAACTTACTGCACTTTGCTGTGTGTGGGTGCTGTTGGCTGTGGCTAAAACTGATGTCGCAGTTCCCACGGTGACCGATCTATGGTGTTGAGTAAGTAGACGAGAGAGCACATCTGCGTGAGACAAGAGTCCTCCTGTTAACCCAACGCCAGTTCACGTTTAAATTCGGTAAGCATAATATCAATTCAGCTAAGAGATAGTGAAGATCGGTTTCAATCTTATATTAGGACTCAAAGAACATGTTAGAAACATGTTAGAAAAATCTAACCTAGCGATCGATCTTCAGGAGCACTGGAGGTCTTGGATAAGACTGTGACGTCACAGGCATTACAAAGGTCGTCCACCCAACGCTTATACTCTTCTAACTTCTGCACCTAAAATCAAGTCTTGTACTGAGCACATTGTACATTGGTTGAGTTCAAGTAACCCAAAACTAAACCCTTGACGCATATCTTGATTACGAAAACGAGTTTAAAATATCACATCTTGGAAGCAAAAGGTGACACGACAGCAAAAATTGAGCAGGCAACCAATCTGGTCGTCAGACTCATTCTGAGCTTTTCGTTAAAAACAACCTTATTGTATGAAAAATAACTTGCAGATTGCCAGAAAATAGCCGCGATAGCTTCGTAGGTCTGCCGGCTCAAAAAAGAACCGACAAAAATTTTCTTCTTTTATTTAAATGCTCAGATGTTATAGCGATGTTGATGATCGATGCAGTTGCTGCTCTATTAGCTGCTCTTAAATAACCTTCAATTAGAATGACGCACAATCAATTGATCCTATCTCCTCGAATTAAATTAAGGAAAAGTCGATTTAAGAGTCAGGAAATCATTTTTGAGAGTGAGTTAAGTCACGTGTGACCATAAATTTAATCAAGCGCGAATGAAAAAAATTGCTCCTTTTAGAGTGAAAATGACGTCACGGGCGGAATTCTGTCAAAATTGCATGGCCGAATGAAGAAAAAGCAAACTTGAAGTGATTGTGACGTCATATGGTCTTAACAAAACTCTTGACGAAACCATAGCAGCACAAGTTCTGACACATTTTTAATTGGCTAAACAAAAAAATAGAGCTAAAATTGACTCAGATAGAGTGAGAAATGACGTCACCCGCCCAAAGCGATAGCGAGAGGAAGAAGCCATTCAGAAAAATGGACTCTTCCAGCTTTTGTGTATGAACTTATGTAAAACGAAAAAGCGTCGAGGGACGAAACAAAATTATTGCAGAAAGTTTTTAAATCAGAAGAACTGAATGAATAACTTAACAACTGTTGTAGCTGCACAGCAGACCAAGTGGAAATATCTAACAAACAGACAAACATCGTTTCAAAAATTTAGAGAAAAGCAAAAGCAATAAAATTAAAAGTGTACTCACCGTATTGAAGATCAACGTACTGAAGACCAAGATCTTCTAGCAAAAACACTCAAAAATTTAAGAAGGTAAGAACAAAAAGCACTTGACGTGTAAGGAAAAACTTGCTTCACAAATGAGGCATTCAGAGGCAGACAAAACCATATATAGTATTAACCTAAAATAAGAAAAAATATACAGATGATTAGTCAGAACTCTATAATGTCAATATTATAAACATTGAAACCTACGCAAAAAAAAGCAGCACCACGATCATAGATCATTTTCTTGAGGTATTGAGCTCAGAGAAATCGAAAATGAAAAAAAAAACAGTGTGCAAAACATGAAAGAAACTCAGAAAATCATTTCATATTTGTCTAATACTGCAGAGTTATGAATACGAAACAAATTCTTTCTTGCGAAAATCTAGAGAACAATTAACTTGCAGTCTAGCAGAAATCTGATTTTACGTACCCACTAGACTTTTTGGGTTAGATTCTGATTGTCAATTTCATGACACATACGGTCTATAAGGAAAAAACACTAAAAGAGCTTTTTCAAAACTGATATTCGAAATCACAACATCATGATTAATACGCAAGAACTAGGGCATATAAGTTTGGCACTACTTAGATGCACACTATTAATCTTTAACTAGTAAATGTTCAAAAGTTTAAAGTTCCATAAGTGAGTTCAAAAGCCATTTTTTGATGAGGTAAGTCACGCCATTGACCTAAAAGCAGAAATGACGTCACGCACACAAATTTTAACTGCAAAGCAGTAGAAGTCACTGAACTCATTGAAAAAGTCAATTCTAAGTAGTCAGGTCGTAAGAATCATCGATGGAGACGACGAATTGTAATAAAAACCAATAATAGCCCCAATAATAGCCGCTATCGCTTCGCGGCTATCAAAAAAACAAATCATTTTTATTTACTAAAGAAGAAAAGTGTGAATTAGAGAAAAATGTGTGAACAGATCTTAAAGAAAGTAAACCAACACAATTCAAATACTTTGAATTGTATAAAATAGCGCTCTAATACAATTCAAATTCTTAGGGATATGTAATAAGCCCGTTTAAGCAAAAAAATTGAAAAACATTGAACAGGCATAAATCTCGAACGACAGGCGGGGCAATTGAACTCAGAGGCGGCTGTACCCTCGATAATTTTTATGGGTGCAAAAAATTCTCCACTGAATCACTGCCCTTACCTGTAAAAAAGCTGTATCCTTCAGCTTAATTTCTGAATAAGAGTGAAAAAATCAATCGCGAAGTGAAATCGAAATAATGTTCTAGAACAAAACTGTCAAGCAAAAATTTTACAAAACAAGACAGACACGTTTACAATAATTCCTTCAAATTTCGTTTGAGAGCAATTAAAAATCAAAAAGAGATACAGTATTTCAAATAACTGCTGCTCTTGGCAAGCCTGCGAACTTCTATCTGGATTTGCTCTAAGTGTCATTGACATTGTCATTCTGTTTAGAAATAAAGCAAATAAAAAACTCGGCAAATTTTCAGCCAAATCAAATATATTAAAGCAGAATGATACTGGAAATGTTCAAAAAGAGGTAGCTCATCGTGAAAAATTGGCATTTGAGCGCTTCCTTTTCATTACGAGTGCAAAGTTCGAAATCTCACACCATCTCTGTACAAACAATGAGTGGAAGCTGAAGTTTAAGTTAACTTACTGCACTTTGCTGTGTGTGGGTGCTGTTGGCTGTGGCTAAAACTGATGTCGCAGTTCCCACGGTGACCGATCTATGGTGTTGAGTAAGTAGACGAGAGAGCACATCTGCGTGAGACAAGAGTCCTCCTGTTAACCCAACGCCAGTTCACGTTTAAATTCGGTAAGCATAATATCAATTCAGCTAAGAGATAGTGAAGATCGGTTTCAATCTTATATTAGGACTCAAAGAACATGTTAGAAACATGTTAGAAAAATCTAACCTAGCGATCGATCTTCAGGAGCACTGGAGGTCTTGGATAAGACTGTGACGTCACAGGCATTACAAAGGTCGTCCACCCAACGCTTATACTCTTCTAACTTCTGCACCTAAAATCAAGTCTTGTACTGAGCACATTGTACATTGGTTGAGTTCAAGTAACCCAAAACTAAACCCTTGACGCATATCTTGATTACGAAAACGAGTTTAAAATATCACATCTTGGAAGCAAAAGGTGACACGACAGCAAAAATTGAGCAGGCAACCAATCTGGTCGTCAGACTCATTCTGAGCTTTTCGTTAAAAACAACCTTATTGTATGAAAAATAACTTGCAGATTGCCAGAAAATAGCCGCGATAGCTTCGTAGGTCTGCCGGCTCAAAAAAGAACCGACTAAAATTTTCTTCTTTTATTTAAATGCTCAGATGTTATAGCGATGTTGATGATCGATGCAGTTGCTGCTCTATTAGCTGCTCTTAAATAACCTTCAATTAGAATGACGCACAATCAATTGATCCTATCTCCTCGAATTAAATTGAGGAAAAGTCGATTTAAGAGTCAGGAAATCATTTTTGAGAGTGAGTTAAGTCACGTGTGACCATAAATTTAATCAAGCGCGAATGAAAAAAATTGCTCCTTTTAGAGTGAAAATGACGTCACGGGCGGAATTCTGTCAAAATTGCATGGCCGAATGAAGAAAAAGCAAACTTGAAGTGATTGTGACGTCATATGGTCTTAACAAAACTCTTGACGAAACCATAGCAGCACAAGTTCTGACACATTTTTAATTGGCTAAACAAAAAAATAGAGCTAAAATTGACTCAGATAGAGTGAGAAATGACGTCACCCGCCCAAAGCGATAGCGAGAGGAAGAAGCCATTCAGAAAAATGGACTCTTCCAGCTTTTGTGTATGAACTTATGTAAAACGAAAAAGCGTCGAGGGACGAAACAAAATTATTGCAGAAAGTTTTTAAATCAGAAGAACTGAATGAATAACTTAACAACTGTTGTAGCTGCACAGCAGACCAAGTGGAAATATCTAACAAACAGACAAACATCGTTTCAAAAATTTAGAGAAAAGCAAAAGCAATAAAATTAAAAGTGTACTCACCGTATTGAAGATCAACGTACTGAAGACCAAGATCTTCTAGCAAAAACACTCAAAAATTTAAGAAGGTAAGAACAAAAAGCACTTGACGTGTAAGGAAAAACTTGCTTCACAAATGAGGCATTCAGAGGCAGACAAAACCATATATAGTATTAACCTAAAATAAGAAAAAATATACAGATGATTAGTCAGAACTCTATAATGTCAATATTATAAACATTGAAACCTACGCAAAAAAAAGCAGCACCACGATCATAGATCATTTTCTTGAGGTATTGAGCTCAGAGAAATCGAAAATGAAAAAAAAAACAGTGTGCAAAACATGAAAGAAACTCAGAAAATCATTTCATATTTGTCTAATACTGCAGAGTTATGAATACGAAACAAATTCTTTCTTGCGAAAATCTAGAGAACAATTAACTTGCAGTCTAGCAGAAATCTGATTTTACGTACCCACTAGACTTTTTGGGTTAGATTCTGATTGTCAATTTCATGACACATACGGTCTATAAGGAAAAAACACTAAAAGAGCTTTTTCAAAACTGATATTCGAAATCACAACATCATGATTAATACGCAAGAACTAGGGCATATAAGTTTGGCACTACTTAGATGCACACTATTAATCTTTAACTAGTAAATGTTCAAAAGTTTAAAGTTCCATAAGTGAGTTCAAAAGCCATTTTTTGATGAGGTAAGTCACGCCATTGACCTAAAAGCAGAAATGACGTCACGCACACAAATTTTAACTGCAAAGCAGTAGAAGTCACTGAACTCATTGAAAAAGTCAATTCTAAGTAGTCAGGTCGTAAGAATCATCGATGGAGACGACGAATTGTAATAAAAACCAATAATAGCCCCAATAATAGCCGCTATCGCTTCGCGGCTATCAAAAAAACAAATCATTTTTATTTACTAAAGAAGAAAAGTGTGAATTAGAGAAAAATGTGTGAACAGATCTTAAAGAAAGTAAACCAACACAATTCAAATACTTTGAATTGTATAAAATAGCGCTCTAATACAATTCAAATTCTTAGGGATATGTAATAAGCCCGTTTAAGCAAAAAAATTGAAAAACATTGAACAGGCATAAATCTCGAACGACAGGCGGGGCAATTGAACTCAGAGGCGGCTGTACCCTCGATAATTTTTATGGGTGCAAAAAATTCTCCACTGAATCACTGCCCTTACCTGTAAAAAAGCTGTATCCTTCAGCTTAATTTCTGAATAAGAGTGAAAAAATCAATCGCGAAGTGAAATCGAAATAATGTTCTAGAACAAAACTGTCAAGCAAAAATTTTACAAAACAAGACAGACACGTTTACAATAATTCCTTCAAATTTCGTTTGAGAGCAATTAAAAATCAAAAAGAGATACAGTATTTCAAATAACTGCTGCTCTTGGCAAGCCTGCGAACTTCTATCTGGATTTGCTCTAAGTGTCATTGACATTGTCATTCTGTTTAGAAATAAAGCAAATAAAAAACTCGGCAAATTTTCAGCCAAATCAAATATATTAAAGCAGAATGATACTGGAAATGTTCAAAAAGAGGTAGCTCATCGTGAAAAATTGGCATTTGAGCGCTTCCTTTTCATTACGAGTGCAAAGTTCGAAATCTCACACCATCTCTGTACAAACAATGAGTGGAAGCTGAAGTTTAAGTTAACTTACTGCACTTTGCTGTGTGTGGGTGCTGTTGGCTGTGGCTAAAACTGATGTCGCAGTTCCCACGGTGACCGATCTATGGTGTTGAGTAAGTAGACGAGAGAGCACATCTGCGTGAGACAAGAGTCCTCCTGTTAACCCAACGCCAGTTCACGTTTAAATTCGGTAAGCATAATATCAATTCAGCTAAGAGATAGTGAAGATCGGTTTCAATCTTATATTAGGACTCAAAGAACATGTTAGAAACATGTTAGAAAAATCTAACCTAGCGATCGATCTTCAGGAGCACTGGAGGTCTTGGATAAGACTGTGACGTCACAGGCATTACAAAGGTCGTCCACCCAACGCTTATACTCTTCTAACTTCTGCACCTAAAATCAAGTCTTGTACTGAGCACATTGTACATTGGTTGAGTTCAAGTAACCCAAAACTAAACCCTTGACGCATATCTTGATTACGAAAACGAGTTTAAAATATCACATCTTGGAAGCAAAAGGTGACACGACAGCAAAAATTGAGCAGGCAACCAATCTGGTCGTCAGACTCATTCTGAGCTTTTCGTTAAAAACAACCTTATTGTATGAAAAATAACTTGCAGATTGCCAGAAAATAGCCGCGATAGCTTCGTAGGTCTGCCGGCTCAAAAAAGAACCGACAAAAATTTTCTTCTTTTATTTAAATGCTCAGATGTTATAGCGATGTTGATGATCGATGCAGTTGCTGCTCTATTAGCTGCTCTTAAATAACCTTCAATTAGAATGACGCACAATCAATTGATCCTATCTCCTCGAATTAAATTAAGGAAAAGTCGATTTAAGAGTCAGGAAATCATTTTTGAGAGTGAGTTAAGTCACGTGTGACCATAAATTTAATCAAGCGCGAATGAAAAAAATTGCTCCTTTTAGAGTGAAAATGACGTCACGGGCGGAATTCTGTCAAAATTGCATGGCCGAATGAAGAAAAAGCAAACTTGAAGTGATTGTGACGTCATATGGTCTTAACAAAACTCTTGACGAAACCATAGCAGCACAAGTTCTGACACATTTTTAATTGGCTAAACAAAAAAATAGAGCTAAAATTGACTCAGAATGCCTTAGGAAAATCATTCACAAAAAATTAGATTCAAAAAATCGGGGGGGAAAATCAATGTCAAATTGCCGCATCTGAACAAAAACCACAAACGAGAAAGCGAATTGTTGTTCAGACACCGCTTTTTCACTTCACTTTGACCATAGAGCAGAAAAATCACGCCACACAACCACTTGACTTTTTGCTCCAACTCCTTTTTCCACTTCAATTTGACTTCAAAAACCATGAAAATGTATGAACAGAACTTAAAAGACCGCACCCGAATACAATTCAAATTCTTTAATTTATAAAAAAAAACTAAGAGAAGTTCAGAGCTATCGCTTTGCGCCTATTAAAAACATCAGAGATTAAATTCAGAAAGAAATTTCTTTCCACCCTCTCAACACATGCAAAAACTTAAATCGTAAAATTAAATTTGTTCAAACTTTTTGTGTTCAAATAAGAGCGCGCAGGTAGGAGTCAAATGAGTGCTTGCAGTCATAGTCGTTTTTTTTAGAGTTGATCAGCAAGAACAAAATCAAGCAAACGTTCGAAAAACAATTTTTGATGGGGCAATAACGAACGAGAAGAGAAATAAATACCTATTCGAAAGATTATAGTTTTCAAAAAATCCTTTAATCATTGAACAAATAGAAAACAGATCAGCGAAAAACTACAGACTTTTCAAATGATTTGGAGTCTTAAGTCCTGAGAAAAAATGACAAAACTGGTATTTACATGCATTCACTTCGAATTCTAGTTATGACATTTTGAAACGCCATGCGGATAGAAGTCTAACTAAGGCAAAAAAGGCAATTACATAAAACTTACATAAGCCAATTCAAAACTTTTGGCTTCACAGACTTCAGGACTAATGTAATTGAAGTAAATTACAAAAAAAACAGAACTATATAAATTGGTTTGTCCCTAAAATTCGAACTAAAAAACAAGAGACAATTTTTGAGACGCAGAAAAACAGTAAATAATTTTGGTGAAGGAGGTAATATTCTTAGCATCGAAAGCAACTAAAAACGTGGAAACTGCAAACACAAACAATCCTCGGCGCTGAAAACCGGGAAAAGGCTATTGCTTAAATAGAAAAAAGAAAGAACAAAAAGGGTTTAAATCAAAGAGGAAAAACAAATAAAAAATTTTTATAAAACTATTTACTTAAAAAACCAACCGACTAACGTCGAACAGATGGCTCCCATGTTGGTTGAATGTAAAGATGACATTGAGAGCACATTATACAACACAAAAAAAATAACTGGAAAAATTTAACTGATTTTGGCGCACTTTTAATTTCGACCAAAAAACAGAAATAATTGAGCAAAATGTACCTTAACAAAGCCGGCAGATTGCCGGAAAATAGCCACGATAAACGCTTGTGGCCTTCCATTAATTGGAACAACTTAAGAAATAAGATAGACAGGTTGACCACCAGTCCTTTAATAGACCACTAGACTTTTTGGGTTAGATTCCGACTGTCATTTTTATGAGACACATAAGATCTATAAGAGAAAAACCCTAATGGAGTTTTTTCAAAATTAATATTCAAAATCAAAAAATCAAGACCCTGATACTCAATAATTAGGGCATATACGTTTGGCACTACCTAGATGCACACTACTGAACTTTAACTAGTAATCGTTCAGAAAATTTTAAGTTTCATAAGAGAGTTCAGAAGTCATTTTTTGAGTGAGGCAAGTCACGCAATTGACCTAAAAATAGAAAAAATGACACCACGCACACAAATTTTAACTTCAAAGCAGTAGAAATTACTGAAATTGAAAAATTTTATTCCAAGAACACAGGTCGCTAGAATAATCGATGGAGACGACGAATTAAAAAACATAGCAGGACAAATCCTAACGTACAATTCAAAGAAATTTCATTGCCTCTACAAAAGACTACACCTAGAACGGACTATGAGCGAATTGGGAAAACCATTTCAAAGAAAGATGCGATTAAAAAAAACAAAATCAAAGTTAAAATTGGGCACGTGAACAAAAAACCACTAGCGAGAAAGTAAAATTTGGTTCAAACTAGGCATAGAATTAACTATGAATTGGTTGGGAAAATCATTAAGAAAAAAACTCCGATCAAAAATATTGAAAAAACAGTAAAAATCAAAGTGAAATTGCCGCACGTGAACAAACAAATCACTAGCGAGAAAACGAGTTTTGGTCCAAACACCGCTTTCTCTTTTTATAGAGTTAAAAAATTCCACGCCGCAAAACCACTGGAAATTTGCACTCCACTTCCTGTCTCGGCGTGACAAAAATCATTAACCCCATTTGACTTCAAAAATCATTAAAATGTGCACAGATCTTAAAGAAACAGCGCCCCAATAAAATTCAAATTCTTTGATTTGCAAAAAAAACACGATGTCCCCAATAACAGCCGCTATCGCTTCGCGGCTGTTAAAAAAACATGCACAAATGCAATAATTGTTTCAAAGTCTGTTCAGGAGCAATGAATTATGAAAGGTGATAAATGGTAGCCTACTGTTGGGCTAAACACTTCCCAGCTCAACTAAAGCACAAAAAGTAGATCTAAATATTTATTGAAAGGCAAAAAGTTAAAAAAAAAACTGGTAGGGACGTTTTTCTCAAGGAATTCTACATTTTTGCCACAGGAAACCCATTTTCAAAAAAACCGTTTAATTCAATAAAATATTTTTTGAATATCTCTTATCAAGAAAAATTTTTAAAATCATTATTAGGAGCCATCCAGTGATGATGCAAATAGCGAAGCAAATTGCGGACCTCCACAGCCTTTGTTGTTTTAATAATCACTACTTGCAGCCTTAAAAGTAGTATATATAAGTGGTATAGTCATAATACGGAAGGGGGACATCACATGTGTATTAGATAACCAAAAACGCTTTGACTCGAGAGAGAATTGAACCCAGGTCCCCTGCATGGGAGCCCGAGGTTCTTCCACTAAACCACGGTCCCACTTAGATGAACTAATCCATTACTTCTTATATTTCCGATTTCTCTCAGTAGCACAGAAATGTAGTAGAGCTGCTTAAATGAAATGCGTCGTATAGTATAATGACAATAATTGATGAAAGGGGAATATTAAGTGTTTGTAATAACTTATGAAAATAATTCACCCCCCATTGATTAGAAAGTCCTTTATTCATATGAAGCTTCCGAACAGGGATTTTCGGCTACAATAATCAACAACTGAAATGTCTAAATAGTAGTTAGCTTTTGCTGAAAAGTTAGCCAGACAATTCAGCGTGCTTATCACGATTTTTTATTTCTAATTATTCATTCCGCTGACCATTTTCGACTATTCTACAAACGGTTATAAACTTTTTTTCACATATATAACAATTTAGCTGACCTACTTTTAGATGAACAATCCGGTCAAGAGTGCTCAATTATTTAGTACTTCAGAGATTTACTGTATTGTATCGGGCCACATGAAAGGAAACGTTCATGCCCGCTGGAACTAGAAAGCGGGGTGATGAAAGAGATTAGAGGACAACAGTCAACCAGACGCTGATTCAACTGTCATATGATCAACGCTAGTTCAATTTCTGTATCGTCTGGTGTTCATCTCGTGAATTTTATCGTTTGTATCTATTTACTGGTGTCAAGTTAGCACTTATTGTCGTTTGGAAGTCTTCACGGTAAGCATATTTGAAACTTTTGCTTGAATATAACCATCATGGTTTTGTAGATGTGTAAAAAGGCCGGAGGCTTATATCGGGCTCAAACAATTGTATTTTATTAGTAGCAAAACATAATGGACATTAAAAATGAACCACCACCCGAGTTTTCACCTGGGAATGGCTTTGGGCAAAGAGAGTATACCGACAGTGATTTGAATCGTCGTTCAGACCATCTTCTGAGTCAAATGAATCAGTCCGACGCCACTGTTAATGGTCCCCTGAAGATGCGGATGAAGTACTTGTACAGGGTAGAAACAAATTTTCTATCGTTGATCAACCAGAGCTAACTATTCATTTTATAGGCTTTAATTTGTAAAAATTTGAATCTTGTTAAACTGAGTTGAACTTATTTGGTAACTCTGATTTGATAATGTGGAAGTTAGATAAGGTGAAATTGCCCATCCAATATCTCGGTCTTTAGTTGTTGATGTTTACTTTTAGCCAACAAACAATCTGACGGGGTCTGAGAACGAACGAAGATTGGGAAATGAAGTGAGGATCATACAGGGACCACTTTCATATCCCGAGATCACAGATGATGTGTTGGTTGAGAGGCGCGATGAAGCGAGGAAACTCAGAGAGCAAGCAAGGCTTTTC
This sequence comes from Convolutriloba macropyga, assembly GCF_964194025.1. NCBI lineage: Eukaryota > Metazoa > Xenacoelomorpha > Acoela > Convolutidae > Convolutriloba > Convolutriloba macropyga. Next base: position 17,101,101 of record NC_134469.1, on the reverse strand, counting down.
TACAATGCTGCTTCCTTGAAGATGAAACCTGCCAGGTGTATGCGGGCTGAGGCAAAAAAATACTATACAGCCGCATCAAGAAAACTAGAGAAAATCCTTCTGAGCAAAGAAGGAAACACGAACGTCACAAACATAAGCGTGCCAGAGCGGCAGGCATCTATCAAGGCTCGTGCTGCTCTCAAGAATCAGAAAATTGAAAAACAAATATAAGATCTGATATTGTACTCGAATTGTTTAATTTGGTACTCAATCTGGCTTATAAAAGTTTTCCTTTCTCTTATTACTTTTCCAAATTTTCGAATGATGAGTCAAAAGTTAAGCCTGCAAACGGTACACATAATAAAACCCTAACTTAAAAAATGTAAACGGAAAAAACGTGTGGATTGGATCCTAAGCTACCTGGTGGTTACCTAAGCGAGTTTTAACTTGTAAATATAAAGAGTATTGGTCAAAAATAACTTGTGTATTGGATCCTAATCTACCTGGTGGTTACCTAAGCGAGATTTAACTTGTTCATATAAAGAGTATTGCTCAACAATAACTTGTGCATTACATCCTAAGCTACCTGCTGCTTGCCTCAGCGAGTTTTAACTTGTACATATAAGGAGTATTGGTCAAAAATAACTTGTGTACTGGAACCTAATCTACCTGGTGGTTACCTAAGCGAGTTTTAACTTGTACATATAAAGACTATTGGTGAGAAATAACTTGTGTATTGGATCCTAAGCTACCTGCTGGTTACCTAAGCGAGTTTTAACTTGTACATATAAAGACTATTGGTGAGAAATAACTTGTGTATTGGATCCTAAGCTACCTGCTGGTTACGTAAGCGAGTTTTAACTTGTACATCGAAAGAGTATTGGTGAAAAATAACTTGTGTGTTGGATCCTAATCTACCTGGTGGTTACCTAAGCGAGTTTTAACTTGTACATATAAAGACTATTGGTGAAAAATAACTTGTGTATTGGATCCTAATCTACCTGGTGGTTACCTAAGCGAGTTTTAACTTGTACATCGAAAGAGTATTGGTGAAAAATAACTTGTGTATTGGATCTTAATCTACCTGGTGGTTACCTAAGCGAGTTTTAACTTGTACATATAAAGACTATTGGTGAGAAATAACTTGTGTATTGGATCCTAAGCTACCTGCTGGTTACGTAAGCGAGTTTTAACTTGTACATCGAAAGAGTATTGGTGAAAAATAACTTGTGTATTGGATCCTAATCTACCTGGTGGTTACCTAAGCGAGATTTAACTTGTTCATATAAAGAGTATTGCTCAACAATAACTTGTGCATTGCATCCTAAGCTACCTGCTGCTTGCCTCAGCGAGTTTTAACTTGTACATATAAGGAGTATTGGTCAAAAATAACTTGTGTACTGGATCCTAATCTACCTGGTGGTTACCTAAGCGAGATTTAACTTGTTCATATAAAGAGTATTGCTCAACAATAACTTGTGCATTGCATCCTAAGCTACCTGCTGCTTGCCTCAGCGAGTTTTAACTTGTACATATAAGGAGTATTGGTCAAAAATAACTTGTGTACTGGATCCTAAGCTATCTGGTGGTTACCTAAGCGAGTTTTAACTTGTACATCGAAAGAGTATTGGTGAAAAATAACTTGTGTATTGGATCCTAATCTACCTGGTGGTTACCTAAGCGAGTTTTAACTTGTACATATAAAGACTATTGGTGAGAAATAACTTGTGTATTGGATCCTAAGCTACCTGCTGGTTACGTAAGCGAGTTTTAACTTGCACATCGAAAGAGTATTGGTGAAAAATAACTTGTGTATTGGATCCTAATCTACCTGGTGGTTACCTAAGCGAGTTTTAACTTGTACATATACAGACTATTGGTGAAAAATAACTTGTGTATTGGATCCTAAGCTACCTAGGGGTTACGTCAACGAGTTTTAACTTGTACATATACGGAGTACTGGTGAAAAACAACTTGTGTATTGGATCCTAAGCTACCTGCTGGATACCTAAGAGAGTTTCAACTTGTACATATGAGGAGTACTGGTCAAAAAAACTTGTTTAGTTAATCCTAAGCTACCTGCTGGTTACCCAAGCGAGTTTTAACTTGTACTTATGAAGAGTTTTGGCGAAAAAAACTTGTGTATTGGATCCTAAGCTACCTGCTGGATACCTAAGCGAGTCTCAACTTGTACATCGAAAGAATACTGGTCAAAAATAACTTGTTTAGTGAATCCTAAGCTACCTGCTGGTTACCCAAGCGAGTTTTAACTTGTACTTATGAAGCGTTTTGGTGAAAAATAACTTATGTATAAGATCCTAAGCTACCTGCTGGATACCTAAGCGAGTTTCAACTTGTATATCGAAAGAGTACTTGTCAAAAAAAACTTGTTTAGTGAATCCTAAGCCACCTACCGGTTACCCAAGCGAGTTTTAACTTGTACTTATGAAGCGTTTTGGTGAAAAATAACTTGTGTATAAGATCCTAAGCTACCTGCTGGATACCTAAGCGAGTTTTAAATTGTACATATGAAGATTATTGGTGAAAAATAACTTGTTTATTGGATCCTAAGCTACCTGCTGGTTACCTAAGCGAGTTTTAAATTGAACATATAGGGTATTGGCGAAAAATATCTTGTTTACTGGGTCTTAAGCTACGTCCTAGAGCAGTGTGGGAAGCAGAAGGGTAAGCGAAGAGGAGAGCAATCCAGGGAGTGCATGACGGAGAGCGAGGAGGGAGCAGGGCGGTGGATCAAAGCTGGGAGCGAGGGTAGAGCAGAACAGAGATCAAAGCTGAGAGCAAGTACGGAGCAGGATGGGTATGGGAGCAGAAGCTGGGAGCAAGTGGAAAAAAAAACGATGCTATGGTTAGTTCTGTTAAAATTTTCTATCTTTTTCACGGCAACATTTTTTTCTAAAACTGTTTCCAATCTCCTCGGAAGGAATTATTCTTTCCTCTTCATTAGATGCTGCTCTTATTTGTACAATTAATTGTTCATAATTTCTATATTTTGAGGAATTTATTATGAAATCTTGTCTGGAGAAACAAGTATTGAGATAAACATTCTAAAGAGTAGCAGGAACTGCACTCGCTTGACGCCAGTAAACTCTTTGCCTTCTTGACTTTGGCAACCCGAATGATCAGGAAGCGGACCTTGCTGGTTTAGAGAAACCCTATTGCGAAAATTAGACGACACCAGTTCACAAACTTTTAACACGCACCACCATTCACAAACACTCACTGAGCTCACTTAGACACTTAGATCAGTTGTAGGGTAGATTATGACAGGTTGCTACAATCAACACAGATGATCTACGGAGGTAACTATGAACATGTGCTTTTCGCGTCTCTATACCATGACAACGAAGAAAAAACGCTTTTCTCCTGATTCTCAACGCGCACATTTTTCGCGCTTATCTTTTACGGTGTAAAACTTATTCATCCATTCCCCTGCAGACTACCTAATTGATACTTAGTGTTTCTCAAAAGGGGTAAAGGGGTAAAAAAACTTAATCATTCAAACCTGGTCCCCCCTGCAGCCTACCTAATCGATACTTAGCATTTCTCAAAAAGAGTATAGGGGGTAAAAAAACTCAATCATTCATACCTGCTCCCCCCTGCAGCCTACCTAATCGATACTTAGCATTTCTCAAAAGGGGTATAGGGGGTAAAAAAACTCAATCATTCATACCTGGTCCCCCCTGCAGCCTACCTAATCGATACTTAGCATTTCTCAAAAGGGGTACAGGGGGTAAAAAAAACTTATTCAATCATACCTGGTCCCCCCTGCAGCCTACCTAATCGATACTTAGCATTTCTCAAAAGGGGTATAGGGGGTAAAAAAACTCAATCATTCATACCTGGTCCCCCCTGCAGCCTACCTAATCGATACTTAGCATTTCTCAAAAGGGGTATAGGGGGTAAAAAAACTCAATCATTCATACCTGGTCCCCCCTGCAGCCTACCTAATCGATACTTAGCATTTCTCAAAAGGGGTACAGGGGGTAAAAAAAACTTATTCAATCATACCTGGTCCCCCCTGCAGCCTACCTAATCGATGCTTAGCATTTCTCAAAAGGGGTATAGGGGTAAAAAAACTTATTCATTCATACCTGCTCCCCCCTGCAGCCTACCTAATCGATACTTAGCATTTCTCAAAAGGGGTATAGGGGTAAAAAAACTTATTCATTCATACCTGCTCCCCCCTGCAGCCTACCTAATCGATACTCAGCATTTCTCAAAAGGGGTATAGGGGGTAAAAAAAACTTATTCATTCATACCTGGTCCCCCCTGCAGCCTACCTAATCGATACTAAGCATTTCTCAAAAGAGGTATAGGGGGTAAAAAAACTTAATCATTCATACCTGGTCCCCCCTGCAGCCTACCTAATCGATACATAGCATTTCTCAAAAGAAGTATAGGGGGTAAAAAAAACTTATTCATTCATACCTGGTCCCCCCTGCAGCCTACCTAATCGATACTTAGCATTTCTCAAAAGGGGGTATAGGGGGTAAAAAAACTTATTCATTCATACCTGGTCCCCCCCGGCAGCCTACCTAATCGATGCTTAGCATTTCTCAAAAGGGGTATAGGGGGTAAAAAAACTTATTCATTCATACCTGGTCCCCCCTGCAGCCTACCTAATCGATGCTTAGCATTTCTCAAAAGGGGTATAGGGGTAAAAAAACTTATTCATTCATACCTGCTCCCCCCTGCAGCCTACCTAATCGATACTTAGCATTTCTCAAAAGGGGTATAGGGGGTAAAAAAACTTAATCATTCATACCTGGTCCCCCCTGCAGCCTACCTGATCGATACTTAGCATTTCTCAAAAGGGGTATAGGGGGTAAAAAAACTTATTCATTCATACCTGGTCCCCCCTGCAGCCTACCTGATCGATACTTAGCATTTCTCAAAAGGGGTATAGGGGGTTAAAAAACTTAATCATTCAAACCTGGTCCCCCCTGCAGCCTACCTAATCGATACATAGCATTTCTCAAAAGGGGTATAGGGAGTAGAAAAACTTATTCATTCATACCTGGTCCCCCCTGCAGCCTACCTAATCGATACTTAGCATTTCTCAAAAGGGGGTATAGAGGGTAAAAAAACTTATTCATTCATATCCTACTGTGTAATGATTTGGATAGTGTGTTTTGTTGTAGAAAAATTTTTGTCTTCACTTGGAGGTGAAGTGAAAAGTTTTTTTATTTACAGTACGTAGGCTGACCCGAAGGGATACAACCACATTACCACATATTTGATTGCCAAAAACGATAGATAGAGTCCTGAGTTTATAGTGGGCCAGCATTATCAAAGTCTAGTGCGATTACTGACGTCTTCCTGATTTTCTGAGGAATCTCACTGTCGTCGTCGGAAACAATTTCAAACTGTTTTGGGCTTGTGAGAGTTATTTTTGGTGTATTATTAAGGACGCTGTTCTCATCTAGATTTGAGTCTGACCTGCACTTTTGTTTTCTTGGCGCATCAGGAGGGTTTTCGAGGGAAAATACTTCTGAAGTAAAGCAAATATCGAGACAACTTTCACTTCGATCTGATTCCTCAGCTTCATCGTCGATAAATAAGCACCTGTCGTGGTCGAAATCATCTTGCTCGCTCCGTAGTTCAAAGTCAATCAGGTCCTCTTCAAGTTCATCATCGCTGTATGATCGTTGGTTGAGACCTGGGTCAGGCGGAGACCAGAACTCCGGCAGCTCTGTTTGTGGAGTGTACTGAGTAGGCGGTGGGCTCAGTTCCATAGAAGACTCTGCCAGGACTTCGTTGTCACTCTCATCGCTTGAACCCCACTCTAGATTGCAAGTAATCTGTCGGGCAAACATTTCATCTAGCAATTGCTTATGTCCGAATGGCAGCGTTGTTAATTTGTCCTGGCAAATATAACGCTTGTCGTCGTATCCAGACAACGATTTTTTATTGGTGACAACTGTCATCAACTGGTGTTTGCTTGATGCAATTCTTGTATTTAGCAGGCGTACTGTTTCTCCACCCAAGAGAACCTGCTTGTAAATTCATGAGTCATTCTCTGCCGCGCGTCTCTGGTGACCCCTTTAGCTGACCGTTTCGTATCACCTGTGAAAGTTTTTAACATAGATTGAACACCTGATTTCACCTGTAGCTACTAGACAACAGAAACTGACTTTAGAAAAAGTTTGAACCATCGATTACGTCTTCTCTTTGTAATATATCCAAAAGAAAAACTGTTGAGTATATAAAGAAATATTTACCTTCGGAAAGTTTCATCGAGTAGAGCTTGGGCTTGAGACCTACAAAGTCAGAAACTGTGCGGCCAGCCATTTCATCCTTGAACTTGAGCGTTAATTTTGCATTGCTTCCATCGTATTGTGGATGGTTCCTTGGGAAGTTGGAGAAGTCAAAGAGCTGTGTCAATTGTTTTGATTCTATATCTGCAAAAAGTCCTCTGTTTGCACCTCATAAACAAAGCTGTCAGTGTCAGAATAAAGAAGTTTGCAGTCAAAGTTCTGTTTCATGGTTTTGTAGTGGAACTCGTACATAAATTTTTTTGAGAGGTCTAGGATACACGCTCCAACAATTGTAGGTTTGTCCCATAAAATTTCGGTCTGGTTGAGACTTACTGTAGCCAAATCATCAGCAAGGATTTGAAAAGTTTTCAGCTCAGGTCTACTAGTCCATTTTAAGGCTTCTTGTTCATCACGTACCATCTTGACTTTAATCCGGTTGCGTTTGCCTTCACATGTTTTCCCAAAAGCGCTGTTTACCATGAGCTTATAGAAATTCTCTTCAAATTTGTTCTGAGCCTCCTTGCGCTTTTGAGTGTTCAGCTGAACGTATGGCGCCAGCCATTTGGACTGTTTGAATGCAAGTGCTTGATGAACTTTGGTTACTTTTAGCCCTAGCTCAACGTACAACTTGAGTGTCTGATAATGCAGAGTATATTTCGTTTTTGGAAATAGAGTTTGAATAAGTTTTTTATTCGAAGGAGGCGCGTTCACTTGCATCTGCTCAAGGAGTTCCTGTTGGTATTCACTCAGCCAGTATGCATCAATTTTGTCCTTTGTTGGTGCTAATGGGAAGTCAGAGTGTAGATTGTGAAGATCGTCGGGATAGTCCAGGTCTACTTCTACGATGTAGCCAACATCACTGTCATCTGCAGTCTCTAGAATTTTGTTGATTAGTTCAAGTTCAATATCTGAATCCCATACCTGATCGAAATAGTCAAAATCGTTAAGCGGTAAGCAAAACTTCTCCATCACTCCACCATAAAGATTGTTTGCGTCGATCATTATAATGAAGGTTGACGGATTCTCTGCATCAAAATTTTCGAGATATTTATTGTTGGCTACTGCCAATCTTTTACTGTAAACGGAACTGATCCCTCCGCGGATCAGATTTTCTACCATGTCTAGGTGCTCGCGCTGGATTAGCAACTCTATGGGGGCTTTGCAAGTTCTCAGCATTGCGTCACCTGATAGATTCGATGCAGTATAGTACTGGCAGCAGTCCAAACCATATGTTTCGTAGCAAACCTTTCGAAAGCAGAGTACAATGGCTGCTAACAGAAAAACATCTGTTTGCAGATAAATGTCGTAGTATTCACCGACAGTACTACATTCAAAAAGTTTAAATACTTCTACTGCGTGCTCGTATTCTTCCTGTGTTACGTTAACTTCAAACTGATGTAAACTGTTGGTCCACTGAGAACGCGGAGGCAGCTCGGACTCATCAAGTTTGTCGAAGTTGTCAATGTAGCTGTAAGGGAAGAAGCCTTTTTGCTTCAACTTGTCGACAGCACTTTCTGGCCATTCACTGAAGTGCTGCACCAACAACTTGAAATTTTCGGCTGGCAGGTTTTTAGCCAATGAGTCAAGAGATGAAGGCATGAACCGAAAAGAGTCCAGCGGCCTTATGTTTTCGTATACTGGTCGTTCCTTTTTGTTTTTGTCTAACCGCATTTTTATGAAAACTCCAATTTCGAGTGCTATATATTTTTCATCTGTGGTTGGGACTATTGTAATCCGGTTTCGCATGTTGCTTGCTTCAAGTGCTAGTATTACGTGGTGGAGATCATAGTTTGAAAGATTATGCGCAAATACTGGCGTGAAGTTCAAAAGTTTGCGGTTGATGTTACATTCATTATGAGCCCAGCCAAGAAACTCGCCCGTGAAGTGACAATGATCTAGCACTGTTGGGTTTTCGATTGATTGATCTAATGGAGACTCACAAATCCAACAGTTCTCAACGTTAGTTCTTGCGATTGTCGGTATGCCATCAAAGTATCTGTTTTGTTGCTTTACGACATATATCGTCTTTGCCATCTTCTCGAGTGATTTCACGAACTTCTGCATTACTCCAGGACCTCGTTCACCTTCAAAATGAAATGGTTCTTCTTGACCTTGTGCAATGAACAGCAAGGCATAGCTGAATGGTTTGTGCATTTCAATAGCTCTTGTATCGGAGAACTGTGGGTCGTTCTTACAAGTCATGATCGGCTCAATGATTGACTCGAGATCAAAAAAGCCAACCACTGGAGCAAACCAGCGAGCTTGTAGCTTTCGAAAGGTGAAGGAGTTTTTGTTCTCAGCTGGCATTCGCACAATAGCTGGCTTCTTCTCTTGACAACAAGATATGTGTTTTTCGTATCTTGCTTTTGAACTACAGACATGAAAACAGTTCCTGCAGAGATGATTATCAATGCGTTGAACTCTTTTCCTCACTTGTGAACTAAGCTCTTCAAGTTTCTGATCAGGACGTAGTGATGCGTGGTTCCATCGCTTAGAAGAAGTAAATCGAGATTGAATTCACAATCGAGTTTTTTTGAGACACGGAGGGGGATCAGTTTTTCGTCTGAGTACCTAAAGTTGAAAACCTGTTTTAGTTTCCAATCAAAAGAGGAGTGTGAGAGGGGGGATATATATAACCAATGAAAACGTTTATACGATGCTATTATTTCAAATATAATAAAGCATAACTTACCGAAACACGTTTACATGCACATTGTTCAGCTCCTCAAATCGACTCATCTGGTGAAATCCCATGGGCATGTTATACTGTCCAATTGGCTGCTTGGCAATTTTGTTTTTGGGCCCATATGTATGAGGGCTAGTAATTTGCCGACTTGAGGTTTCTTTTGGCACAAGTCGTGGCCCATACTTCAAATGATATGCCGCTGTGAAGCAATATAAAAAGCAGTTTTCATCTTCCCTGTTTCTGATGTTAAGAAGAGCTGAAGTTTCCGAGAGCTTATGTGGTAACGCTAAGTACGATGAGCCCTCGATTGGCTTCGATTTCACTGTGCGAATTTCAATTTTTTTACCTGATCCAAAGTCCAACCGCTACAATGAGATGCAACGCTGTTAAGTGACAAGAGCATCTGTTCAACCATTTGGTGAAAACTTTCGTCTGCAATGCCTCCGAAGTCAACTCGTTCCATTTTTGATGAATTGTTATCTTGTGTGATTCCTCAGACAAGTCTTCTGAGTCTTCAACTGGTTTTCTTAGCTGTATCACAGCTCCAAATTGGATTTTCTGAGGACTCTGCTGCACACTTAATTTGACAATGATCTTGATCTCTTCACTTTTAACCCGCATGGCGTGTAACACGTCAATCTCGCGGACACCCACTTTCACTTCGTACTCCCTCATGCTGTTTCCGAAAGCTTTTTCAACTGGTAGTAGTCCGTTTTCAGAGATCGTGTCTGCGTCAACATTCCATGTTGGCAAACCATGGACGTTATTCATATGTTCCATGTAGTCAAGGTCTCTGCTGAAAATTTTGTTACAGTAAAGACAGTATCGAGGATTGGTCTGTCCGTGTTGAACCGTCACATGGCCTCTCATTTCATATAAGCTATGGGTCTCATAGCTACAGTCATGACATTCGAACAAGTTGCGCGGGGCGTAATCTTTATGAATTGTTTTTCTGTGTCGTCGGAGGCTTCTTTTATCAGAAAGCTTTTTTGACAAATGTCGCAAACTGTCTGGTTCATTTTTTTTGAACAAAAGTTCAGCTTATAAAGCTAAAAACCCTCAGCTGTGAAGAGAACAGGATTGAAAGCAGTAAAATTGGAGTTTAAAAGTAAGAGCAGAAAGATTTTAGTTAACTGATCAGTAGAAAGAAAGGCAAAAAGCAATGAGTGAAAGACTGCTTCCTGTAATCAAAGTAATCCGGGTATCTTTAGCCAATCAGCTAAAAGCAAACTTTATTTATTTGTTTTAAGCAAGCTTTAATCACAATACGCGTCAACAAAAATTTATGTCCTCGGGGGGACTTATTGACATTGTGTAAGATCTCGCTTGGCGGCTGTCCTCTGAAAAAATTCAACTATCTAGAGCTGCTTAGGCTTATATTTATCTGAAGACTATAAAATCAACATATCTGGGGGCGTTCTGTCTGTAAAATTTAGAGATTTCAGACATAGTTTATTTGCCTTTCTCAGAGATTAAAGAATGTTTATTAGAAATTAACATTGAACCGCTATTTCAACTTTTTGGCTTTGTAGTTTTTGGATTCTCAGAATCATACATCTAATGAACTTTCAGAAGTTTTTTGGAGAAATTTTAATTCATATGTTTAACAAATGACAGCAGCTGCATCTCATTTACATCAGGAATATAGGGAAAGTAATCAGTCATAAGATAGTGAGCAATATATATGCAAAAAAGTCCACACAGTTGCGAGTTCGCGCATTGCAAGGGTTTTCCGGTTTCTCGTCTATCTTCCATAAGATCCACATATATAGTGTCCGCACTGATACCCTTTAGGTGATCGCAAATATGCTTATACGAATAAATTGGTAAAGCCAAAGGGTCTGCAAAGTAGATAATTGGAGACGAATATCTTTTGGCTAACACAAGCCAATGTGTACCAATTGATGCAGCAGGTGAAGCGTTGACAATAGTAAAAGAATTTGGCGACATTTTCAGGGGGAAGTTGGCATAGACACCGTTGAATTTATGTTTCAAGTGTTTGCATTGCTGTATCAACTTGAATATCTGATCTTCATCCATTAGCTCATAGGCAGAGAGTTTTTCGAAACGTTTCTTGCAGAATCGATGTATACTGTTGAACATTTTTCTCCCAAGAATAATATTTCAATGTTGTTTGCTAATACTGCACCGAACTTAAGTTCGACTGATAATGATGAGTTTGTTAATTCGGGATGAATGAAATGCGTGGCTTCTTGTGTACTCGTAAGATCAAACACCATTATATAATGGCGCGGGAAATCAGCCAATGATATACCGTGACCATTTTCAATGAAAGCCAAGGCTCCCATTGAATTGAAGTATAGCCTTTTGTCGTCTCTGGTCGATATTGGCGTACCAGCAGTTGCAAATCCATTGCGGTAAACAGTTATCTCATTTAGACCAAACTTTCGATATGAAAATGGATTTTCAGTGTTGGTTCCAATGAAAGCGGCACTTGCAGACATTGCAATAATAAGTCTTCGAATGGGTTCCTTTGTGAAAATATCTTCTTGTTTCCAGCTTTGTTGTCCAGCTGTTGCGAGAAAGGCTTTCGAAATAACTTCGTTGTATCGATACATGGCTGGGGTTTTCAGAAGGAATTTTTCAATTGCTCCCACCACATTATCCGATACTGTCATTTTGCGAACGAACAAATTAGCTTCATCGATTTTCACTTTATAATGCTTTGCACCGTCTTCATTCATTATAACAAAGTCATCTTGTGATCTTCGGAAAGAGATTCGCATTGTGACACCACTTATTAGGTGCTTCTCACATGAGAAAAAGTCTACAGCAACTTTACCGTATAGTGTAAGTTGGATGAATCTTCGATTAAGTAGTTCCCGTTGGGCAATAGAAGCGTTTGGAATTGTGTTGGGATCAGATTCGTATTCGTATCTATGACATTTCAACCATGTACTTTTTGCGTCTGAGCCATGAGAAAATTCAGTTTCAATGAAACATTTGTGCGCATAGTGTCCATTAGCTGATGAAATTTTGTTACCGTTAGCTGACACTGTACAATCAGCGAATAAAGAGTGTAAGATATTATTTACGAAGAAAGGTGTGTCGCTTGCATTGGCATCTCCAGTAGTATAACGTAAATTGTTTCCATTGCTTTGCACAATACAGCACTTTACCTCAAGATAAATTTTCTGTAAGTCGATGAAATTGTTTCAGTCTCCAACAATTTCAAATTCCAGTGAAGATCCGGTAGGAGAATAAAGGGGGCCAGTTTTCTTCTCGAAAGCTTGGTCAAAAGTAACCAGCAGAGGGGGTTTCTCGAACAAGTCCAATGAACTATGCGTTGCCTCAGATGGGATAACAATGTTAGCGCGCATTTTTGACTTTTGAGAAGAAGTCTGATCGACTTCTTTGCAGCTTGTTTTTTGATGAAATGGCGCGTTTAATTGGAGAAGGTTTGTTTTTGTAAGCTTTGCTTCCACGGGACTTCTTTCGTCTAATGACGCGCCGACCGATGTGAAGTGATCCTCCTAATGGTTTTTTTTACTGTTTTTGCTATTGTACTTTTTAATGCCTGCTTTGCTGTCTTCTTCTTTGTTGCAAATTCAGCTATCTCGGGCGCTCCTTGCACAAGGAGCTCTCTGCCAATTCGCTTTGCTGCAGGCCAAATAAATCGTCTTGCCAAAGGTAAGGCCACGCGTCCAATGCCAGCAGCCAATGCTCCAAAATCGCTTCCTCTTTGTCTGTAATGTCCTGAGAAGGTGAGGTATCGAATTGGATGCTTGATCATTATAGTAGGCTTCCATCAGTCAGCTCGTTCTCTGAAATTTAAGACTGACGACAACTTTACCGATTCCAGTGAAAGGTATTAGTTTCCCAGTCTCACTTCTCAGCTCAACTTTGATGCTCTGGATATTGTTTGAAAGTAAACGCTTGTAATCCAAGTTTGTGAAAGTTTTATGGTGAACAGGTGCTACTGTGTTGAGGCTGCCGTTTCTCAACCGTCTCTCAGATTCAATGATTTTGAGAATGGGTACCCGCGAGTCATCCCACATGTTGATATTCAATAATGTCGATGTAGACAAAAATAAGCTGTGAGCCACATGTTATATCAACGGGCAAAATACCAAAATATCTGTTAGGAGAGTTCGGAGCCCCATTTTCCAAGTTTGTCTTGTAACCAATGTTAACAAAACCATTGTGTGCAGGGTCCGGGGTCCCCTTGAAACCAAGAATGCTGGGAATTTCATTGTCTTGAAATGACAATCCTTCATTTTCCCCAAATGTTAACACGAGCTTTTGCGTTATCTTGTCGAACTTACGATCGAACTGTTTTAGTCTTGCAATGCGAACAATCTCCGAGACTAGATCTTCCCAGCTGTTGTAAATACCAGTCCGAATTTTTCTGAGTTGTCCTGATCGATTACTCGACTCATTTGGATCGGTCATTGAATTCTTGTAAACAACTATTTCTCCAGAGTTGACGTTATTGATGTTTGATGGAAAAGATAGAGAAGTCAATGCTACTTGCCATTCTCCCTGTAAGTGTATTGGTTGTGATAATTGGTTCCGAAATGCTTCCATAGTATTTTCATTGAAAACGTCCATTGATGCATTTGATAACAAGTCAATTGTAAACTCATTGCTGTTAGAAATCATTGCTCCTCGTCAGTGTTTAACGCATTAACTTGTACTAATTCTGGTTCGTAAAACTTCCCCAGGATTTTAACGTTGTTTGCGTCAATCAGATTGTAGGTAGGCGGACTTGTTGTAGCCAATCGTAGTACTGTAAAAACTTCGTCTGTATAATTCTGAGTATAACCTTTTCTGAAGGTATCGTCTGGTTTCGCTATTCGTACCAGGTCCCCCTCTTCGAATCGTGGTTTATATTTATTGTTGTCCAAAGCAATCGAAATTAAAAATGGTTCATGTTTTTTGAAAACTTTATTTGGGGCTAACTTTGTAACGCTGTTAACACGTCTGTTAATGATATTTACAAAATTGGGAAGCTCCTTTATATAGTTCCAAGTCCATTTTTCTTCCAAGTATCTGTATATAATGTTTTTAAGTGATCGAATATTTCTTTCCGCAAACGCCGATTTGGTTTCGTTTTCGGTTGTATACAAATGAATCTTTTTGTTTTCACAGAAAGTTTTGAACTCGCCTTTGAATTCAGTGCCTTTGTCCGTCCACACTTTCTCTGGTTGTTTCGTCTTGATCACTTTTTTGAAGGCTTCAACGCAGTCTTTTGCCTACATCGTTTTCAGAGGTTGAACACGTAAATAACGTGATAAAACGTCAACTGCAACCAATAGATATTTAACCCCATTATTGTGGTTTGCTATTTTGTCCATATAGGCTACATCCATGGACCAGATCTCGTTTATTCTGTAAGCAACTACCTTCAATCGTGGAAAAGTTTTCCTGAATTGACGATATTTGATGTACGAGTTTTTCGATTGAAGGAATTTCTCAATTTTTTTCTGTGATAGACCGCTTTCCTTTTTGATGTTGGTAACACTTCCAAAGGCTGCTTTTCCTTTTATGTAGACGTTATTTAGTTTTTTGATTTCCACTGAATGGAGTTTTCCAGCTTGTTGGCGTTTTGATTTCTTCCTCTGCGTCTGCGAAGCCTTCCTCATCAAAGCTAGCAGTCTCTGTTTTTTCTGCTCTCTCGACAGAAGGTTTCTGTTCACTGGCTCCTCCATCTGGAAACTGACGTAGTTTTTGCTCTTTCTGAACTTTTATGAACTTCTTTGCATAAGTATTACAAGTGAGGTGTGGTGCAAGGTTCAAATAATTCAGCACTTCATAATGGTTATGCGAAAGTTTCGATGATGTTTGTTGCAATGCGTAGAGGAAAGTTGAGGCTGGAATGTTAGTGCTCCTCTCATCGATGAGAATTTCGCCTTCATCGTCCAGAGAAATGTTACGCGATTGGTTTATCTTCTTCAAAATTATTTTTGATTTTTCAAGTTTGTCCTTTTCGAGAAAATTTATGTCATTAATCACATTCTGACTGATTTCATCAAACTCTCTGTTTAAACCTATCTGTAATATTTTGCCGTTTTTCTTCCTCATCGGAAACCATGACGTCATCAGTCTGTTGTTCTGTGTTCTGATGAATAACTGCTTCTGGCTGCTCGTGTTTCAATGTTCTCTCCAGAAGCGATAGTTGTTTTGATTTGTTTCGTGCAACTGGGTCCTTCAATATTTGCGAAACCTGAGGTTGTTCAGTTGTAAACATATTGCGGGGAATAAGCACAAATTCTTCAGTTGGCATTTTTCTTCAGATACTCTAGACAAGGTCTGGCAATTAGTCGAATGAGAGAATGCCCTCTCGTTGTTTGGAAAAGCTTACTTCTTTGTAGTGCGTTAAAATGTTTTTCTGAAAGTTGTCGCAGTTGGGATTCGAATTTTTGCAGTTCTTTTTTGTTGATTGAGACAACACCAGAGTGGACGTTCATAACACAATCGCTTAGAAACCAAATGAAATCAATATCTTGGGCTAGGAAAATTCGCTTGCCGCTCGATTTCGGGTTACTGCTGACGCACCAGCGCTTCAGCATAAGCAAGTGTCTCTTTTTCATTCGGAATTGGTGTAATAATGGCTTCCTCCGAAGGAATATAGAAAACTGACGGTTCGGGACCAAAAAGTTAAGAAAATCGTAAGCCTTGACTTGTTTTCGGATCAAGGTCAACAATTAAATGTCCATATGGCTGAGCCGTCGCTAATTTGTATGCATCCTTGAGTAATTGGAGGCAGTTCAACTGTTTTCCGAGATATTCTATTTGTTGAATGTCACGCAATGATTTAAACAGAATGATATGAGTGGTGTTGAGATCAATCGTTCGTGACCACTTGCTCTGTTGGAATAAGTTATGTTTGACATAAATCACGTGGAGTTTTCTGTGTCTTCCCGATGTTGCAATTTTTACGAACTCTTTGTCGTTAAATATTTCCTCGCATGAGTCATCATAAACGAGAAGACAATTCGAAAGTTTCTTTGTTATATCCAATCCAGAATATTTGATGAACTCGATTTGTGGTATTTTACATTGCATAGCTGTAAAAATGTCCTGGAACTCTTTGTAGAAGTAATAAATTTTGGATAATCTTGGGTAAAACGATGAACTTTGCAGCATGTTGAAAATTAGGTCGGTTTTCCCTGAACCACTCGGGCTTACAACTGCCATGAAGATTCTATCGTTTATAAGAATTACTTTATTCATAGTTTGGTATTTGGCAAAATATAACCAACTAGACTCGAAAGCAGTGCAATCCAAATTGACTTCTCCTCACAACTTTCTGATATCAAGAATAGCATGGCGAAACAAGGACTGATCATGAGCACTATAATACTCACTTGAACAAAGAATATGATCTCTGATCGAGGGACTATGGTTTTGGAACAGCACCGCCATGGTGGTCTCTCTCGGTTTCCATCATCGAAAACCAAGTTTGTAATACCCCCATCAATTTCATCTCTTACAACTCGGTTTGTCATTTTTCAAATCAATACTAGGCTAGTGTTTTGAAACGTGTAAAACGGTAAAATAACTAATTTTTCTGAATTGGCTTCCTATTGTAGCTCGAATGTGATTGGTTGCTTTAGTATACTTTACATGTACTCATCGCGCGCAAAGCACTTTGAAGCTAATAAAATTTGAGGGGACATTTTTTTCATAGTTTAAAATTCCAAAATGCCCCCATCTGTAGTTGGAAGCCAGAATATATACATGTTTACTGCAAAGACATATTTACTACATATGTACCTACCTCTCTCGCAAATTTACTACATATGTACCTACAACCAATTTATTATGTAAAGTAAGCGTACATAACGGGCCCAGAACATATACGAAAATAACCTCATAGATTTTATACACCTTTGGCCCAGTGGTACAAGATCGGCTTCCCATGCACTAGATCCGGGTTCGAATCCCACCGGGGCGAAGATCCTTTTCTCAAATGTCCCATCTATCCTTGCATACATGATTATTCCCTATCTTAAAACATGTAATGTCCCCCCCCCCCGTATTATGACTATACCACTTATATATACTACTCTTAAACTTGACTGGACAACTCACTTCGGACGTGAAAATCGCAAAAATATTACGAGAAAACATCATTACGCCGCCAGTAAGGCCCTCGAAGACTTCGTTTCTCGGTCCTCAAAAACACTTTCAAAGAAAGCCAACTGTAGGCAACAATCTGTACATGCTTCTTAATTCCACACGCGACCTGAAACCAAATGTAAATTTGCAAATGAAAGAACTGCAAAATGTACGAAACCTTTGCAAAAAGCAAACGAAAATTGATCTTCAAGAAGACAAACAGATAACATAAAATTCACAATAAGGTGCTCTACTTTAGTTCTACAATTTGTCTTTAAGATTTTGAAACCTTAATATCAAACCAGGAACAATATACAGCACGCTTGATGGACGCTCATGCGCACATACTGAACTGCTGTAAGTACAGCGAGGCCCTTGTGTTGATTAGGTCAAGAAAAATGAGAAGTAACTAACGGGAGTAAACATGAGTGACAAGACGCTGTGCTTGGAAGAGCCTCTGGCCTGATGACATTTGTCCCTGAAAGTACTATTGCACTGCAACGCTTTGTTCACTATCTTCTGATAGCTGTCAAAGTTTGATATGTAAGAGTAGAGCGTATGCCACAGGTTCACGTTCAAACAACGCCCCACCTTCACACACAAGTCTGCCATGTCATCAATTAAGTCTACGATTCTTGAGGTCTTCGGTGGTAGTAGAGGGTTACCAGATCGAGCAGGAGGACTTGACATTGTTGGACTTCTAACGTTGGTCAAAGTAGAATTCTGACTAAGTAATGAGGTGTTGAGCAACATGTTAGAAGGCACGCTAGTTGATCGTGGAAATCCATTCACTAAAGGCACTTTTCTCGGCTCGACATTTTCGGTTGTTGGAGTTGGTAAATTTGGTTTCTGTATTGCTGATGAATAATTTGCTGACGGAGCCGAGTATTTTTTGCTAGAAGATTCGATGAGATTTTCCAACTGAAAAATAAATCGCTTCCAATTTTTGAGACTATTTAAAAATGAGTTAATACTTTGTTTCTTTCATTATTGCGTTTCTTTTCACAGCTATTTAAGATATGCAATTAATTCACAGCATTTCAAACACATTATTTTAATTGCCACATTTTAAATTTTCCCAATAGTTGAGCATTTAACGATGACAAAGATTTACCACAATTGATTTATGTATCCTTCATAAATTCGCTCAAGCGGTGCTCTGGCTAACATTTTTTCCAATTCAAATCGGGCAAAAATGCTACTTTTTTCTGGAACCTATATCTAATGTTTTTTTTTAAAAAAAAAAGTGGGTACTCACATTTCTAGACATGAGTTTGACGAAATGATAGAGATTTAAAAGCCAGCTTCGAAACATCTCAAACTTGTTCAACGGACAGACTGAATGCTCCCTGAAACACATATTTAAGTTTCATCAAAAAACAGCTTTTGAGAAAATAAATTCTTTTCGAATATCCACGAACTCTAGGATGGGGCAGTACTTTTCGATGAGCAGGTCCAAATTGCTCAGGAAGAGCCTTTCCTTTTCCAGTTGAGACTCAATTAATGAAGCCACATGTCTGCCTGTAATTTTGGTCTCCGCTACACCTGGAAACACAAAATAACCGAATAAATTGAGTTGAAAGCTTTGGGCGTCTAAGAAACAAAGGAAATAGAAAATTCACTGGTTATGAATTCCTGTCTTGAAACACACATATCATTTTGAACCTCTGCTATATCAGTTTCATATACAGCTACAATAGCGCACAGGTTTCATAAAAAAAACTCCCAGTTAGCACGATCCAAATCAAACTACCCGTTCAGGAAATTCTCTAAGAATCATACTTAAAAACAACAGTGCACCAAAAATGATTTTGTTTCATCGACATACTTTGTGTTGAGCTTTCACCCGAAGTAGTCTCCGAAGACTCGCTAGTCCTCATCACATTAGCCTGACGAATTCCACCGTTTAACGATACATCGCGCTTTTCTCGAAGCAGTATATTGGACCCTGAATAGAGCACGGCCATTTGGTTTAAATTAACAATGACCATTTGAGTTGAGGTGTCAAAGAGAGAGAACTTCTCAATTTTGTGCTGAAGGGCAACGTGTGCGACGGCGTCAAGGATACGCATTCCATTGTATATTGACACCTGAAAACGAAACTTGTCAATGTATAAACTTTCAAAAATACAGATTGCAAATGATATGATTTTATCTGAGCTATTTTACAGAACGGTATGTGCAAAACAATACCAACATTATTACGATATAGGAGCCGAAAATACAACTGCAATTTTACGCAGCCGCAAACCAAATAAGACAGTATTTGTTAAAATTCGTTAAGTATATGCTGAAAAATTGTGTATATTGAGTATCATCAGAACCTGAAACGTAATTTATAAAATAAGCACAAAATGAAAAAACAATTGTAGAAAATAAGCCGATATAAAGCTTATTTCCTCTAAAACAGTCGTTTTTCACAACCTTCAGTATTTAACTCTAAAATTTGAGCTATTTTCAAAACGAATGGCTAGTGGTAGAATTAAGAACCTGATTCATCCGATATGTTTCACATTCCAATGAACCAAGCAGGCTGCTTGCTAGAAAATAGCAGCAATAACTTTGACTTGTATTCTCAAAAAAATTAATGAAAATGAGACCAAAAAAATAAATAGAAAAATGATTTATCTATAAAGATTTAGATACAATTGGTAGATTTAATTACGGCAAATCTGTAACAAACATCAACTGGAGTGAGAAAAGTTCACTTGACCATAAATTATAGGAAGCTGAAGTCATTATAAGAGAGGAAAAAGCAATTTAAGAATGAGGTAAAGGACGAGTGATCATAAAATTACTCACGTGAATTAAAAAAAAATCGATCCAACAAGAACGAAAAATGACGTCACGCGCGCAACTCATACAACGAATTGCATGAATGAATGAATGAACAAAAATGTGATTTGAAGTGAGCGCGACGTCACAGGTCGCAACAAAAAATCGACGAAGTAAAAAAAGAAAGACAAGTCCTGAATAATAATTTAAAAGTTCCTTAACTAAACAAAAAAACTAGACCTTCTAACACTTCGGAATGGAAATGCAAAACAATTTAGAAAAACGATGAAAAAAATGAAAACTAGAAGTCCAATTAGCGCACGTTAATAAAAAACTACGTTTTCTCCTTTTGCTCAGCAATTAATACATCATACCATAATATTTTTTTCTCCACTGCCTAATTCGACGCGAATGAAATCGCAACTTCAGTTTGGCTTTAAACCAAAATGTGGGAACATATCTTAAAACAAAGCGCACCAATACAAATTAAATTTTATTTAAGAAAAAACAAACAAAAGAACGTCTGATAAATTGCTCTCGAACGACAGGCGTCGGGTGGATTTATTAGGGAGCTGTAGCCTAAAATATTTTTTCTGGGTCCAAAAATTTTCCACCCAGGAGGGGTCAAAACCATGCGTACACGTCTCCAAAGCAGTTTCTGTGAATCGCATACTTGTTGACTAGTGAGCTGGAATGCTCTACGAGAACTTAACCCCCTCTGGGCGCTACCTGTTTATCCCGCTTTTTAAGGTACAAAAAGTCAAATGGGTCGAAAAATCAAATGAGTCAAATGACGAAAAATCTGTCAAGCAAAAATGTGCATAAAAAAAGACCACAGGACTAATATAATTGCTACAAACTTCGTTTGACAGCAATTAATAAGATTAGAACTACGACCGTTTAATATCACTGCGCTCGTGCATTATTCAGCATCAAGTTAACATCTGAATCAAACCATATTAATATTCTTAGCGTAAGTCTATAAAATGAATATCAATTCAGCGAATGACAAAGATCTCGTGTTCATCAGAAAAAAGATCCATTCCCAGCTTAAAAATATGGGATGTAAAATAAGCAAAACCGGTCCAAATAGTGACAGAAAATTGCCTAAGAAACAGCATTGACTGGCTTCGGAGGCCGTGCTCACAACACGATGGTTCCATATTCAGCCTTACAGGAGCTCAGCGATTGATAAATCGGGCATACTTAAAAAACTTTCATTGAATAACCATATGCACCAGTTAAAATGATTTGAAGAATTTGAAAGCAATGAAATTATTAAGTTACAATTTTAAAGGTATTTTTTCGCCCAGCTGCCACTCAACAGCGTTCACCTAATATTTGGTTCACCTGCTCACATTTCTCAAACGAAAGTACTTTTAATCATGACTTACAGGAAACTTACTAGAAATTCCTGCGTAATAAAAAGTGACCACGCAAAACTAAGTCACTATCAAATTAAGCAGAGAAAAATAGCAACAGGGCGCCAATTAATAGAAAACTTGTACACAGAAAACTTATAGAAAACGAATAGAACGTTTCCCAATTTCATAAACCGCATGAATGCATTCGCATTGCACAAATGTTTCGCGTTTTTTTCTATCCTAGCACCCCGTCACAGCTACTAAAGGGCATCTATCCTTTACCATAACAGAAAATAATGCTTGCTGATAATGCAAAATAACTAACTGACAGATAGCAGCTATTCCATGCCAGGAAACATACATCTACACCCAACAAGAATTATTGCCCTTTAACTTGTATTAAAAGGCTGGTTTACTTACCTCGTGATAAGTTTTAATATCGTTGTAATCGACAATAACTTGAAGAAACTGCCGCTCTTGGTCGGTGGAAGCCCTGACACCCGCGTTACGTCCAAGAGTAAAACTATCCATGGAAAAAGAGGTCGTAATATTCTTCGAGCTTCTACCCTCCATTCTGCCCACTTAAGTTATCGTACAAGCTGTCTCTTCACTTTCGAATATCCATAACCAACATTCAGAATATTTCAAATATTCCAGACTTGATAAATCCCCCTAATTTCCCGTATATTGAAAACCACCTGGTAAAATCTTGATAATTGAAGCAAAACACGCGTTGAATGTGCAAGCTTAGGGTTCGTGTATATTCAAATAGAACTCTTCAGTAAAAGCGCCGCTCAGCAAACATAACCGATTTAAGACGTGACGTATTTCTCACTTCTTTGGAACTCTTCCAAATGTTTCTACCTTCAAATTAACCATGCTCAACCGAGTCAATGTTTACAAAACATAACATCAAAATAAAAATAAATCACTTAAAACTGTACGTTAAATTTGTCCACTTTTGGGTTCTTGGTAAAATAAATAGTTTCCGTTAAGTTGCAGAGTGTAGAGTTAAAATTGGCCACCCAGTCGAGCAAATTCAAATCAGATCGCAAAAATAATTCAGGCGGAGTTTCTTCTTTTCCTTGCTTTCGTCAAACGTTGGCATAAATTGTCATTAAAAGGAGATAGAACGTAATCAAAACTCAATCCCTAAGGACATACGTAACTCGTATACCATTCGGGGGAAAAGTTGTTCACAGTTGGTTAGAAATATAAATTATTTACAGCGGAGTCTCAATTTTAAGAAAGTTGCAGATTTTAATTAACTTTCACCACTTTCAGGCACTTTTCACTCGTCACTGGTGACAGTATGTGGTAATACAATAATGGTATAATAGAATCCGCACCTTTGTATCACAATCTAGTTCAAAATTACACAACTTCGTTTTGTTATCTTACATATCATACTGTACTACTCAAATTTTCGTTAACTTTTTACACTTTGTCACTGAATTATCTAAACATGATATGTATATTTTAAAATGCACGATTGGTAATTCTTCAAATGAGCATAATAAAAGCTAATAAAACTTTTTAGCCGTAAGAAAAATAAACTTTCAAATTTGTTAAATGCAGTTAGTATAGACATGATAATTATCCATCGTAATTTTCGTTCGTATGTACAGGTTTTGTCTAAAATGGCAGCTGAGAAACAGAATGGCTGATCTCACATTTCACATAGAGTAAAACGCGAAGAATCTTGTGACCTTTTAAAAACATCAATGAATCTGAAATTACATTAGTAAAAGCCATTTAAAAAATGAAGAATTAATTTACCTAAAAT
The DNA here is from genome assembly GCF_964194025.1 of Convolutriloba macropyga. NCBI lineage: Eukaryota > Metazoa > Xenacoelomorpha > Acoela > Convolutidae > Convolutriloba > Convolutriloba macropyga. The sequence continues at coordinate 17,078,148 of NC_134469.1, read as the reverse complement.
ACCTATCATTAAGCCAACCTTCGCATCAAAACGCTGTAAAATTAATGGTTCACAAAAAATTTAACAAAGAATTCTCAACGCATCTCAAGTGAAAATTTGACAACAATTTATTTGGATACTGCCAGTACATAAGAACCAAAATTGGCTTCAAAATTTGATCACTCAACCAAGAACTCATTTTGAAATAATTTTAGGTAAGAAATTTTGACGTTCGGGTCATAAATCTGTCAAAGCTGACATATTGATGGAATCCAATTGTCACAACCTGTCATAATTTGTCATATTTTGACAACTGATCAATTACAGTCATGCTGTAGACAGAAACGCACTTAATTTACATAGCGTTGTAGAAATATGCACAACAATAACTGCAAATGGTTAAAAAATTATATCAAAATAGCATCACGCTACCTTGCTCCGATCACTTTTTCTCAATATCGAGCAAATCGAAAAAGAGCGTTCAATAATTAAAGAAAACGAAGCAAAAACTGAGCCACGTTATATCTACGTTATCTGGAGAACGCTGTCTACAAACAGCTGAAGATTCAATATGGCAATCTCTCTTCCAATAATTGGCATTGTCAAAATTTCATATACAAAAAGACGCAAATTTAACAAGAATAGGACGCCTTTGCAAGTTCCAACAGACTTTAAAGATTGGCTTGAAATCATATTGGAGCTAAAATTTTTTAAAAAATAAAATTTTTAAAATTAATCTCGTCTCTTGTCGAAAACTTTTTTCTCTTACATGCCTCATTTAAATAGCAGAAAGATAGCCGGAAACGAGCTACAAAAGCGATGCATAACAACTGAATGAGAGAAAATACCAAAGAACGGAAACGAAAATAAAAAAAACTCTTTCCCATTATAGCCCCCCCCCCCCCCCGCCTTAGTGGTCAGATAACCTATAGCCCACCAATCATGGTATTTATACCACAATGGGGCTATAATTTCGTGGGTGGGCTATAATGGGAAAGACCCAAAACTCCTTTAGTTATGTTGTTAACATGCCTGCCAATTAAAATACTTCCGGAAGAACAAAACTGGATATGTCTAGACCTAAACAAGTCACTATCACCGAAAGAATTCCTCTCGAACGACTAATGGGGGTTCAATTGACGGGAGCTCATAATTGGTTATTAAATACCACTATAACCACTAATTAAATTTAAAGTAAAAAAAAAACAATTTCGGCTGACTGAATTGTTGTTGTTATAATATTTTTGAATTTTGGATGAATCACATTTTGTTTTGGAAAATCCAGTTTTTATTTAAAAAAATGAATAATGTTTGAATTACGTTTTTCGTCAATGATGAAATTAAAAATGTTTCTCGTTCTTCTGGGCACGCTGTGAAGTAGGTCGAATGACCTCGTTGCGTGTCCTGTCCTTGCTTTAAGTTCAATATACTCTGCTGATTGTGCTATTTTATTTAACTTTTGTTATTTTGTATTTATTTTATTTTATTTATACTTTGCAAGCGTATAAATAAATAAATTTATACGCTTGCAAAGTCTCCCTCTCTCACTCTCTCCCTCTCCCT
>NC_134469.1:17049582-17076406 GCF_964194025.1 Convolutriloba macropyga | reverse complement strand
AGATAGATAGATAGATAGATAGATAGATAGATTAGATAGATAGATAGATAGATAGATAGATAGATAGATAGATAGATAGATAGATAGATAGATAGATAGATAGATAGATAGATAGATAGATAGATAGATAGATAGATAGATAGATAGATAGATAGATAGATAGATAGATAGATAGATAGATAGATAGATAGATAGATAGATAGATAGATAGATAGATAGATAGATAGATAGATAGATAGATAGATAGATAGATAGATAGATAGATAGATAGATAGATAGATAGATAGATAGATAGATAGATAGATAGATAGATAGATAGATAGATAGATAGATAGATAGATAGATAGATAGATAGATAGATAGATAGATAGATAGATAGATAGATAGATAGATAGATAGATAGATAGATAGATAGATAGATAGATAGATAGATAGATAGATAGATAGATAGATAGATAGATAGATAGATAGATAGATAGATAGATAGATAGATAGATAGATAGATAGATAGATAGATAGATAGATAGATAGATAGATAGATAGATAGATAGATAGATAGATAGATAGATAGATAGATAGATAGATAGATAGATAGATAGATAGATAGATAGATAGATAGATAGATAGATAGATAGATAGATAGATAGATAGATAGATAGATAGATAGATAGATAGATAGATAGATAGATAGATAGATAGATAGATAGATAGATAGATAGATAGATAGATAGATAGATAGATAGATAGATAGATAGATAGATAGATAGATAGATAGATAGATAGATAGATAGATAGATAGATAGATAGATAGATAGATAGATAGATAGATAGATAGATAGATAGATAGATAGATAGATAGATAGATAGATAGATAGATAGATAGATAGATAGATAGATAGATAGATAGATAGATAGATAGATAGATAGATAGATAGATAGATAGATAGATAGATAGATAGATAGATAGATAGATAGATAGATAGATAGATAGATAGATAGATAGATAGATAGATAGATAGATAGATAGATAGATAGATAGATAGATAGATAGATAGATAGATAGATAGATAGATAGATAGATAGATAGATAGATAGATAGATAGATAGATAGATAGATAGATAGATAGATAGATAGATAGATAGATAGATAGATAGATAGATAGATAGATAGATAGATAGATAGATAGATAGATAGATAGATAGATAGATAGATAGATAGATAGATAGATAGATAGATAGATAGATAGATAGATAGATAGATAGATAGATAGATAGATAGATAGATAGATAGATAGATAGATAGATAGATAGATAGATAGATAGATAGATAGATAGATAGATAGATAGATAGATAGATAGATAGATAGATAGATAGATAGATAGATAGATAGATAGATAGATAGATAGATAGATAGATAGATAGATAGATAGATAGATAGATAGATAGATAGATAGATAGATAGATAGATAGATAGATAGATAGATAGATAGATAGATAGATAGATAGATAGATAGATAGATAGATAGATAGATAGATAGATAGATAGATAGATAGATAGATAGATAGATAGATAGATAGATAGATAGATAGATAGATAGATAGATAGATAGATAGATAGATAGATAGATAGATAGATAGATAGATAGATAGATAGATAGATAGATAGATAGATAGATAGATAGATAGATAGATAGATAGATAGATAGATAGATAGATAGATAGATAGATAGATAGATAGATAGATAGATAGATAGATAGATAGATAGATAGATAGATAGATAGATAGATAGATAGATAGATAGATAGATAGATAGATAGATAGATAGATAGATAGATAGATAGATAGATAGATAGATAGATAGATAGATAGATAGATAGATAGATAGATAGATAGATAGATAGATAGATAGATAGATAGATAGATAGATAGATAGATAGATAGATAGATAGATAGATAGATAGATAGATAGATAGATAGATAGATAGATAGATAGATAGATAGATAGATAGATAGATAGATAGATAGATAGATAGATAGATAGATAGATAGATAGATAGATAGATAGATAGATAGATAGATAGATAGATAGATAGATAGATAGATAGATAGATAGATAGATAGATAGATAGATAGATAGATAGATAGATAGATAGATAGATAGATAGATAGATAGATAGATAGATAGATAGATAGATAGATAGATAGATAGATAGATAGATAGATAGATAGATAGATAGATAGATAGATAGATAGATAGATAGATAGATAGATAGATAGATAGATAGATAGATAGATAGATAGATAGATAGATAGATAGATAGATAGATAGATAGATAGATAGATAGATAGATAGATAGATAGATAGATAGATAGATAGATAGATAGATAGATAGATAGATAGATAGATAGATAGATAGATAGATAGATAGATAGATAGATAGATAGATAGATAGATAGATAGATAGATAGATAGATAGATAGATAGATAGATAGATAGATAGATAGATAGATAGATAGATAGATAGATAGATAGATAGATAGATAGATAGATAGATAGATAGATAGATAGATAGATAGATAGATAGATAGATAGATAGATAGATAGATAGATAGATAGATAGATAGATAGATAGATAGATAGATAGATAGATAGATAGATAGATAGATAGATAGATAGATAGATAGATAGATAGATAGATAGATAGATAGATAGATAGATAGATAGATAGATAGATAGATAGATAGATAGATAGATAGATAGATAGATAGATAGATAGATAGATAGATAGATAGATAGATAGATAGATAGATAGATAGATAGATAGATAGATAGATAGATAGATAGATAGATAGATAGATAGATAGATAGATAGATAGATAGATAGATAGATAGATAGATAGATAGATAGATAGATAGATAGATAGATAGATAGATAGATAGATAGATAGATAGATAGATAGATAGATAGATAGATAGATAGATAGATAGATAGATAGATAGATAGATAGATAGATAGATAGATAGATAGATAGATAGATAGATAGATAGATAGATAGATAGATAGATAGATAGATAGATAGATAGATAGATAGATAGATAGATAGATAGATAGATAGATAGATAGATAGATAGATAGATAGATAGATAGATAGATAGATAGATAGATAGATAGATAGATAGATAGATAGATAGATAGATAGATAGATAGATAGATAGATAGATAGATAGATAGATAGATAGATAGATAGATAGATAGATAGATAGATAGATAGATAGATAGATAGATAGATAGATAGATAGATAGATAGATAGATAGATAGATAGATAGATAGATAGATAGATAGATAGATAGATAGATAGATAGATAGATAGATAGATAGATAGATAGATAGATAGATAGATAGATAGATAGATAGATAGATAGATAGATAGATAGATAGATAGATAGATAGATAGATAGATAGATAGATAGATAGATAGATAGATAGATAGATAGATAGATAGATAGATAGATAGATAGATAGATAGATAGATAGATAGATAGATAGATAGATAGATAGATAGATAGATAGATAGATAGATAGATAGATAGATAGATAGATAGATAGATAGATAGATAGATAGATAGATAGATAGATAGATAGATAGATAGATAGATAGATAGATAGATAGATAGATAGATAGATAGATAGATAGATAGATAGATAGATAGATAGATAGATAGATAGATAGATAGATAGATAGATAGATAGATAGATAGATAGATAGATAGATAGATAGATAGATAGATAGATAGATAGATAGATAGATAGATAGATAGATAGATAGATAGATAGATAGATAGATAGATAGATAGATAGATAGATAGATAGATAGATAGATAGATAGATAGATAGATAGATAGATAGATAGATAGATAGATAGATAGATAGATAGATAGATAGATAGATAGATAGATAGATAGATAGATAGATAGATAGATAGATAGATAGATAGATAGATAGATAGATAGATAGATAGATAGATAGATAGATAGATAGATAGATAGATAGATAGATAGATAGATAGATAGATAGATAGATAGATAGATAGATAGATAGATAGATAGATAGATAGATAGATAGATAGATAGATAGATAGATAGATAGATAGATAGATAGATAGATAGATAGATAGATAGATAGATAGATAGATAGATAGATAGATAGATAGATAGATAGATAGATAGATAGATAGATAGATAGATAGATAGATAGATAGATAGATAGATAGATAGATAGATAGATAGATAGATAGATAGATAGATAGATAGATAGATAGATAGATAGATAGATAGATAGATAGATAGATAGATAGATAGATAGATAGATAGATAGATAGATAGATAGATAGATAGATAGATAGATAGATAGATAGATAGATAGATAGATAGATAGATAGATAGATAGATAGATAGATAGATAGATAGATAGATAGATAGATAGATAGATAGATAGATAGATAGATAGATAGATAGATAGATAGATAGATAGATAGATAGATAGATAGATAGATAGATAGATAGATAGATAGATAGATAGATAGATAGATAGATAGATAGATAGATAGATAGATAGATAGATAGATAGATAGATAGATAGATAGATAGATAGATAGATAGATAGATAGATAGATAGATAGATAGATAGATAGATAGATAGATAGATAGATAGATAGATAGATAGATAGATAGATAGATAGATAGATAGATAGATAGATAGATAGATAGATAGATAGATAGATAGATAGATAGATAGATAGATAGATAGATAGATAGATAGATAGATAGATAGATAGATAGATAGATAGATAGATAGATAGATAGATAGATAGATAGATAGATAGATAGATAGATAGATAGATAGATAGATAGATAGATAGATAGATAGATAGATAGATAGATAGATAGATAGATAGATAGATAGATAGATAGATAGATAGATAGATAGATAGATAGATAGATAGATAGATAGATAGATAGATAGATAGATAGATAGATAGATAGATAGATAGATAGATAGATAGATAGATAGATAGATAGATAGATAGATAGATAGATAGATAGATAGATAGATAGATAGATAGATAGATAGATAGATAGATAGATAGATAGATAGATAGATAGATAGATAGATAGATAGATAGATAGATAGATAGATAGATAGATAGATAGATAGATAGATAGATAGATAGATAGATAGATAGATAGATAGATAGATAGATAGATAGATAGATAGATAGATAGATAGATAGATAGATAGATAGATAGATAGATAGATAGATAGATAGATAGATAGATAGATAGATAGATAGATAGATAGATAGATAGATAGATAGATAGATAGATAGATAGATAGATAGATAGATAGATAGATAGATAGATAGATAGATAGATAGATAGATAGATAGATAGATAGATAGATAGATAGATAGATAGATAGATAGATAGATAGATAGATAGATAGATAGATAGATAGATAGATAGATAGATAGATAGATAGATAGATAGATAGATAGATAGATAGATAGATAGATAGATAGATAGATAGATAGATAGATAGATAGATAGATAGATAGATAGATAGATAGATAGATAGATAGATAGATAGATAGATAGATAGATAGATAGATAGATAGATAGATAGATAGATAGATAGATAGATAGATAGATAGATAGATAGATAGATAGATAGATAGATAGATAGATAGATAGATAGATAGATAGATAGATAGATAGATAGATAGATAGATAGATAGATAGATAGATAGATAGATAGATAGATAGATAGATAGATAGATAGATAGATAGATAGATAGATAGATAGATAGATAGATAGATAGATAGATAGATAGATAGATAGATAGATAGATAGATAGATAGATAGATAGATAGATAGATAGATAGATAGATAGATAGATAGATAGATAGATAGATAGATAGATAGATAGATAGATAGATAGATAGATAGATAGATAGATAGATAGATAGATAGATAGATAGATAGATAGATAGATAGATAGATAGATAGATAGATAGATAGATAGATAGATAGATAGATAGATAGATAGATAGATAGATAGATAGATAGATAGATAGATAGATAGATAGATAGATAGATAGATAGATAGATAGATAGATAGATAGATAGATAGATAGATAGATAGATAGATAGATAGATAGATAGATAGATAGATAGATAGATAGATAGATAGATAGATAGATAGATAGATAGGTAGATAGATAGATAGATAGATAGATAGATAGGTAGATAGATAGATAGATAGATAGATAGATAGATAGATAGATAGATAGATAGATAGATAGATAGATAGATAGATAGATAGATAGATAGATAGATAGATAGATAGATAGATAGATAGATAGATAGATAGATAGATAGATAGATAGATAGATAGATAGATAGATAGATAGATAGATAGATAGATAGATAGATAGATAGATAGATAGATAGATAGATAGATAGATAGATAGATAGATAGATAGATAGATAGATAGATAGATAGATAGATAGATAGATAGATAGATAGATAGATAGATAGATAGATAGATAGATAGATAGATAGATAGATAGATAGATAGATAGATAGATAGATAGATAGATAGATAGATAGATAGATAGATAGATAGATAGATAGATAGATAGATAGATAGATAGATAGATAGATAGATAGATAGATAGATAGATAGATAGATAGATAGATAGATAGATAGATAGATAGATAGATAGATAGATAGATAGATAGATAGATAGATAGATAGATAGATAGATAGATAGATAGATAGATAGATAGATAGATAGATAGATAGATAGATAGATAGATAGATAGATAGATAGATAGATAGATAGATAGATAGATAGATAGATAGATAGATAGATAGATAGATAGATAGATAGATAGATAGATAGATAGATAGATAGATAGATAGATAGATAGATAGATAGATAGATAGATAGATAGATAGATAGATAGATAGATAGATAGATAGATAGATAGATAGATAGATAGATAGATAGATAGATAGATAGATAGATAGATAGATAGATAGATAGATAGATAGATAGATAGATAGATAGATAGATAGATAGATAGATAGATAGATAGATAGATAGATAGATAGATAGATAGATAGATAGATAGATAGATAGATAGATAGATAGATAGATAGATAGATAGATAGATAGATAGATAGATAGATAGATAGATAGATAGATAGATAGATAGATAGATAGATAGATAGATAGATAGATAGATAGATAGATAGATAGATAGATAGATAGATAGATAGATAGATAGATAGATAGATAGATAGATAGATAGATAGATAGATAGATAGATAGATAGATAGATAGATAGATAGATAGATAGATAGATAGATAGATAGATAGATAGATAGATAGATAGATAGATAGATAGATAGATAGATAGATAGATAGATAGATAGATAGATAGATAGATAGATAGATAGATAGATAGATAGATAGATAGATAGATAGATAGATAGATAGATAGATAGATAGATAGATAGATAGATAGATAGATAGATAGATAGATGATAGATAGATAGATAGATAGATAGATAGATAGATAGATAGATAGATAGATAGATAGATAGATAGATAGATAGATAGATAGATAGATAGATAGATAGATAGATAGATAGATAGATAGATAGATAGATAGATAGATAGATAGATAGATAGATAGATAGATAGATAGATAGATAGATAGATAGATAGATAGATAGATAGATAGATAGATAGATAGATAGATAGATAGATAGATAGATAGATAGATAGATAGATAGATAGATAGATAGATAGATAGATAGATAGATAGATAGATAGATAGATAGATAGATAGATAGATAGATAGATAGATAGATAGATAGATAGATAGATAGATAGATAGATAGATAGATAGATAGATAGATAGATAGATAGATAGATAGATAGATAGATAGATAGATAGATAGATAGATAGATAGATAGATAGATAGATAGATAGATAGATAGATAGATAGATAGATAGATAGATAGATAGATAGATAGATAGATAGATAGATAGATAGATAGATAGATAGATAGATAGATAGATAGATAGATAGATAGATAGATAGATAGATAGATAGATAGATAGATAGATAGATAGATAGATAGATAGATAGATAGATAGATAGATAGATAGATAGATAGATAGATAGATAGATAGATAGATAGATAGATAGATAGATAGATAGATAGATAGATAGATAGATAGATAGATAGATAGATAGATAGATAGATAGATAGATAGATAGATAGATAGATAGATAGATAGATAGATAGATAGATAGATAGATAGATAGATAGATAGATAGATAGATAGATAGATAGATAGATAGATAGATAGATAGATAGATAGATAGATAGATAGATAGATAGATAGATAGATAGATAGATAGATAGATAGATAGATAGATAGATAGATAGATAGATAGATAGATAGATAGATAGATAGATAGATAGATAGATAGATAGATAGATAGATAGATAGATAGATAGATAGATAGATAGATAGATAGATAGATAGATAGATAGATAGATAGATAGATAGATAGATAGATAGATAGATAGATAGATAGATAGATAGATAGATAGATAGATAGATAGATAGATAGATAGATAGATAGATAGAGAGAGAGAGAGAGAGAAGGAGGGAGGGAGAGAGAGAAGAAGAAGATAGAGAGAGAGAGATATTAATTTTAAAGTTTAAATTTTCTTTTTTTATTTTTTTTCCATTTCAAATCCATATTGTAGTTAACTTTTTGTAGACACTTGTTTATATAACTAAGACAAATAACACGCTTAGTTAAAGCTAGCTGAAGACAGCAACAACACTGTTTCAGATATATCGCATATATTCTCAATTTCCAAATGCACTCAAGCATGCATGGGTTTCAAAAACACTCATTGTCTAAAATAAACAACAGAAATACAATTTTTCTGCAGTAAACTGACTGCTTTAGAACCAAACAATTGTCTGCACAAATTGCTCAGGAACACAAGTGTACTTATTTAGCTCAATCACAGAAAATGCACTTAATTTTAAAGTTAAATTAGACAAAAGACAAAAGTAGACAGTTTAAATTAGCTCAAAATAATTCTGATTCGCTCCGCGACTAAGCCACTCATTTCACCTGATCGAGTTGCACTGCAAATACAAACAATTTTAAACTTGCTTTAAAGCCATTTCAAACCAAATTAGTTGACTCTCTCTTTTAACTAGGATCCCCTCGGCCAAAAGTCTTTATTTTTGTAGTCTTATCAATTTGCAATTTGCACCGCAAAAACAGACAATTTTTAATAGCTAAAAAAATACTGATTCGCTCCGCAAATAACTACTCCTAACTTAAATCTATCATAATTTTCTTCTAAATATGCCTGATTCGCTCCGCGATTGAGCCATCCCAAACAGTTGCATAAATTTGCACCGCAAAAACAGAAAATTCAATCTAGCTAAAAGTAATACTGATGCGCTCTGCGAATGACTACTCCTTACTACTACATTTTGGTAACACATGTAACACAGAGGTAATACATTTTGATTTACATTTGGATTAATTCATATTTGGGTTATATATTGCGGCGCGAATGACCAATTTTGCGGCGCGAATGACTGATCCATTTTGGATACGATTTTTGCGGCGCGAATGGCTGATCTGAATTTTAGATACGGTTTTTGTTTATACACACACACACACACATATATATATGTGTGTACGGTACGGGAGGTACGGGAGTAACCAAGTCAAGTGAAACAAAGCTCCGAGAATCACGTTTATTTTTCTCACGATTAATCTATCATATTAACTCGATGAGCAATAACTTGGACGCAAGTTACCATATATGGTATTAACCTTAAAACTGAGTCCAATTTGAATCCGATTAGAGTCTTTTTGTTATATATGTTTAGTTGTCTTTAAACTAAACTTTCGATATCCCCCGTACGTTTTGTCTACCCCCCCCCCAGTTACAGTGCACAAATCAGTATCTATATCAGATCAGCCATTCGCGCCGCGATTGACTGATTTTAAATTAAGCAGTCATTCGCGTCGCGAATGACTAATTTTAAATTAAACAGTCATTTGCGTTGCGAATTACTGATTTTAAACTAAACAGCCATTCGCGTGGCAAAGAGCCAATTCTAAATCAAATATGTCATTCGCGCCGCAAAATCCGTATCTATATCAGATCAGTCATTCGCGTGGCAAAAAAGCCAATTCTATATCAAATAAGTTTTTCGCGCCGCAAATTTCGTGTCTAAGTTAAAATCCTCTGATGGAGGAGTAGCTGTAGGAAGGGGTAGCTACTTTAATGGATATAATATTTCGGAATGGTATATAACAATTCGGATTTCAGAATGGTATAAAATAATTCTCTTCTAAATATAACATATGTAAATTAAACATATATAAAATTTTACAAATAGAACAGAAGGACTCTAATCCGATTAAAATTGTACACAATTTAAAGTTACTTCCGTATATGGTAAATGCAGATGAGCGGGTTTGGAACTTTATGTGCGCACGCACATTACTGAGCCTCCTTGTTGAGACTTGATGTACAATTATTGAATCTGTCCGATCTAAGGAAACGTTGGGCCCTAAGAACACTGGGGGGATTTTTTGCGGCGCGAATGACTTTAATGGGCATTCCCCCCATTACGTTATGCCCCTCCCCCCTGTACGTTATGCCCTTCCCCCCAGTACGTTATGCCCCCCCCCAGTACGTTATATGGGAGGGAGGCGAGTGTTCGATTTAATTTAGCAGTGCTGATTTGCGGACCAAACCGGGCTTTTATATTTGGGCTGATACAACCGAACGGGTTTTGCGGCGCGTATACAAACCAACTTGGACCATATTTGCATCATTGACTGGTTATTTTGAACTGTATTCAGCCACTGTAAGCATCATTGGTGCTAAGTAAGCATTGGTGGTTTGGTGGTAGAATTGTCGCCTTCCACCCCCTTAGACCCGCGTTCAATTCCCGGTCGATACAGTTTCTTTTTTTCATTTAATCTTTCGAGCTAAATAAATAAGTAAACGGCCAATCAGTAAACGGAATCATTCAACTACAACAGGAAGCCTGCGTACCTCACAGACTGTACATATCTATAGTGTCGTGTCGTAATAAGTGAATAAATAAGCACTGATCGATTCGCACCACGATTACAATTATTTTAAACAACTAAAAAATAAGACTGATTCGCTCCGCGAATGAGGACTCCTTATTTAAAACTATCATAAATTGTTCTTAACAGGCCTGATTCGCTCCGCGATTGATTCACCTTATTCAAACTGATCGATTCGCACCGCGATCCATTTTGGCAATTTCTGTTTAGGGTCAATTTGGCAAATTTCTCTTTAAGGTTGATAAAATCCTTCATAATTTCGCTCCGCGATTGCGCAACTCGATCTAAACTGATTGATTTGAGTAGGAGGCAATTTCAACATTTAAGTTTTTCAGGGGCTTTCAGAGCTTGTATATTGGTTCTATTTAAGTAAGTGCGATTTTGCGATGTGTTTCATAAAACCCTTTTTGGCAATTTTTGTTTTCGGTCAATTTGGCAAATTTCTCTTTAAGATTGAGAAAAAGAAAGGAAAATCTGAAAGGAAAATTTTATCAAAAAATTTTTGAAAATTGTCAAGTTTCTTCCATCTGAAAAAATATCAATGACAAGTTACAAAAAACACTTCGCAAATGACAACTGAAATTACTACTACCGGGCTTACTACCAATTTTAAAATGGCGTTCGGACAAAAAAATTTTTTTAAATTGTCATGAGATTAAGAAATTTTGCTGTAATATGTCACTGCGGCCAAGTAGTAGTAGTAGTAGTAGTAGTAGTAGTAGTAGTAGTAGTAGTAGTAGTAGTAGTAGTAGTAGTAGTAGTAGTAGCAGTAGTAGTAGTAGTAGTAGTAGTAGTAGTAGTAGTAGTAGTAGTAGTAGTAGTAGTAGTAGTAGTAGTAGTAGTAGTAGTAGTCGTAGTAGAGTAGTAGTAGTAGTAGTAGTAGTAGTAGTAGTAGTAGAAGAAGAAGAAGAAGAAGTAGTAGTAGCAGTAGTAGTAGTAGTATTAGAAGAGGAAGTAGAATAGGATTTTATGATCGCTTTTCAAGGTTCAGCCCTCAATGAGTTGTCCAAGTTTGTGAGTCTCTGATTGCTGTTACAGTTTCCACATTTGTGTATAATGCGCCAGGTTCATTTATTTTCTTCTGTGTAGCTAATCAAAACATTTTGCCAAAATATTTTAGACACTGTGCATTTAGATAAAGATTTCCATATTTTGAATACAATTTAAGAACTAGATTGTAGAGAATTTTTTTTTACTGTAAAATTTTTTCATCAGTTCTTACAAGTCGATACTTGCTTATGTATAGTTCTCCTCTGCTATGTTGGCTGTTTGTCCTGTGATGATTACTTGCAAGGTTTGACAATTTGAAGTCATATCTATTTTCCTTCAAAGCTAAAAGGTACTGTAAATCATGCATTTCATTGTAGAAACAGAAGGGAAGAAATTAAAGTTAAAAATCACAGTTCAAAGATCCATTTTTGCCTTTTAATTCCATATTCTAGCAATTTTTGCGGCTTCTCATTTTTCTTTAATATTTGACTTGTTACTCAATTTTGCCTTGTAGCAGTGAAAAATTATCAGTACAACGTAACATAAATATGAAAATAGTTTTGCCTTTGGTGACACTTTTGTGGAGTGAATTATTTCTTCCGAGTTTGAAAAGTGCACATAATCATTTTAATATCCTGAATCACCAGTTTTTTCCCAAAACATTTTGCTAAATATTGGAGCTCAAGTTGCTTTGATTATTCATTTAATCTAGCATATGGTGATCAAAGGACGCCTTTGTATTTCCTTTGACGTTTAAGAGGTTGATTTTGCTATCACTAAGTCTCATTTGCCTTTCATTACACCATGTTGACAAATTTGAAGTCGTGATTTCTGTATTGTATTGCTTCTCAACTATTATATATTATATGGGTAGCAGATTTCTGATCTGACAAACAAAACATTAAGCTTGTACAATCTAAATTTTTTGAACATAACAAAGATTTTTTGTCAATTGTTTTTTTTGTTGCTCTAAAAAGACAATAACAAACTTTTTTCAGAGTTAATGTAAGATACTTTTAATTCTTCCCTCTGACTCATCAAAACTCATTTATCAAATCTGCTCTCTACTAACATGTTTCCTCTCTTACAATACAATTGATAGAAACTGTTAATTTAAACGGAAAACTTCCTTCTATAAAAAACCGATAATTGTAACTTTTCTTCCAGCAATTTTTGCGTTTTCTCAACGTCGACATTCTTTGTTCAAAACTATTATTTCAAAGACTCCCGCAAACATTGTAGAGTTTTTTTTAGCTAAAGGGTCATGAAATGTTAAATTTTTGAAAGATTGAAGGGCAGGTTCAATTGTAAAATATCACAAATAACCGGTTTAAAAAATTTGAGTCAATGTAAAAATGGCAATTTCTTCACCGTTCTTTGCAAAAATTTTCCTGTAAGATTTAATTTTAAAAAAAGCAAAGTTCAGGAAATTGACGTTTTCTGACTGCATCCAAATTAGTAGCAGCACTTGTATTAGAATAAAAGTTGTGGTTCAATCTTCGGGGTGCAGCACATATTCAGTTATCTAAGGTAAAATCGTTTTTCTCTTTATAGCAATTACAGGAAACATATCAAAAAATTTTGCACTCCATTATTACAAAAATTTTTCCATTTACACTTTAAGTACTAGGTTGAACAGAATCTTTGTTCCATAATTTTTTCTGTTCAGATACGTTTAAGGGTAGTACATTTTTAAACGCATTCTAGTTTCGTTAGGTCAATTTCGTATATACAAACTTCAACGCAAAAACTTTTAATAAGTAATGTAACTCAAAGTAGAGATAGAGAGGTAATAATTTTAAAGATTAACTTGCTTTTTATAGTTTTGTTTTCCTAAAGCAAGGTATAGTCAAAACACCTTTGGCCGTTTTTTTATTCTTGTATTCATTGACGCATAATCATCAAATAGAATTTGGTCATTTTGTCAAAAGTGGGACTGAAATTGCAGCTGTTTATAGCAAACTGGACTTTTTCTATCTGGATTTCCTCTACAAGTAAGCTTGTGAGTTTATCCAAAAAATATCGAACAATTTTCCGATGATTAATCTTGGATTGATATGAAAAACAGAAGAAACTGTCAAAGTTAGGTTGGCTGTTGTTTGCTTTTAATGCAGCCAAATTACAGTGAAAATTTGCATTTTGTTCGTTTATTTTAGTCAATGAGTCCATTTGGAAAACATGCCTGAGTGCAGTAGGAAACTGAGTAAAGATGCGATTTATCTGAAACAGTTCCGTGAACAGCTTCCTTTAGGTTCAGCTCAGCGAAAAACAGAATTCAAAGGTAATTTTGAATCCAAGGGATTTAAACAGAAAAAAGTTATGTAGATTCATCTGCTAGTCTCTTTTGGATTGCCAATACTTCATCCGTAGGGGGAAAGTGAGAGCAACTTCATTTTCTGAAAACTGTTTTGCTTTATTTATTTTCGTCCTTTTATACTTTTCATTTTAAGAAAATTCAATTTCTCTACGATGATTTTACTCTGCAATAAATCTGTTCAATCACAATACCAAATTTTATTTAATTTGCACAGTTACCCAAATGTACTGGTTGGACTCAATCACAGGCAAATAAAGAAAAATTCAACCACTGATAAAATCATTAAGCTTAGTTTTGGAAACCAATAACTTCAAATTGGTCTCGATTAGTGTTTGTGACCAGGTCCCCAGTTAAAAGGATATTTTTCGAGCACTTTTTCTTCACTTAATGACAAAGGGCTAACCAAATAAACATCAGAACGAACATTCATCCAGTAAAACATGTAATTTTCTATTTTTGTGATAACAAATAATCAATCTTATTCCAGTTTCGTTTCCTTCTTCGCTCAAACTTAATCGACGTTGAGATCTTCAAAAACAATTTGTAGACAACCTGCAGCACGCTTTGTTATAAAGGCGCATTAATTGTTGCTCCATTTAAATAAGCTTTCTCAAAGCTATTGTTTCCCATAGAAATAAACGAAAAATATAATGTTTTCATTTTAACAGGATTTGGCCAGCTGTTATTTAAAGGAATGGCTTAGGTAGCTATAGTATTAGTAAAAGTAGTAGACGAAGAATTATAATAAGTTTAGCTTCCTTTCAGTTGTTCAGGTTTGTAAGACTCCGGTTGCTATTGCAGTTTCCACATTTGTTTCTAATGCGTCATGTTCATTTATTTTCTTATCTGTAGCTATTACAAAAAATGCCGAAGTCTTTTAGACATTTTGTTTTTACATTAAAATTTCCCATGTTTGAATATCTTACAAGAACTAAGTTAAACAGAATTTTCAATGGGTGTAAAATATTTGTCAGTTCCTAAAAAACGACATTTGTTAATGTATAATTTTTCTATGCTATGTTGGCTGGTTGTCTTTTCATGAAAATTTTCAAGTTTCGACAGTTCATTGTCATATCTACCTTCCTTCAAAGCAGTAGGCTACGGTAAGTGATGCATTTCAATGTTGAGACTGAGAAGCAGTTTTTCAATTTCCTTAATTTGCTACTCGTTTTCAACCATGCCTGGGAGCAGTAATTAATTATCGTTAAAACATAACCCTAATATGCATTTAGTTTTGATTTTTGCAGACACTTATTTGGAGTGAATTATTTGTTCCGAGTTTGAAAAGTGCATATAGTCCCTTTCATTTCCTGAACTTTTAGTTATTTTCCACGAAAGATTTGCTGAAATTTAGAGCTCACGTTGCTTTGATTTTTCACTTGATCTAGCATATGGTGATCAATAGACGCCGTTATACTTTCCTTGACGTGCAAGAGGTTAATTTTGCTATAATTAAGTTTCTATTGACTTTCTGTACACTGAGTTGACAAATTTAAAGCTTTTGTTTCTTTCATTTTTGGCTTTTCAGCTATAATGCATTTAATTGCGCAGCAGATTTTCGATCTGACAAAGAGAACATTTAGCTTGTAAATTCTAAACTTTTAGAAATTTTTTATCTCGTCGTAAACGTATTCAGATTTTTAAGTAACAACAGAAGTTAAAATCTTTTCGTTAATTCATTTTTTCTTGCTCGCGTTGCTTTAGAAAATCAATAACGACATTTATTCAAACGATTGTTTGGAATGTCCATAATGATGACTTATTGTAAGATAGTTTCAATTCTTCCCTCTGATATATCAAAATAATACTCTGTTCTTTATTCTGCTCGCCATTACGACGTTTTCCCTCCTACAAAAAAGTGATAGACACTGTTATCTTAATAATCGCGAAAAATCTTTTGATAAATTTTGATAAAAATTAAGATTTGTTCCACAATTTATGCGTTTTTTAACCTCATGACTTTATATGTTCAAAACTAATATTTCAAAGACTTCTGCAAACATTGCAGAGCTTTTAGAGCTAAAGGATCATGAAATTGAAATGTTAACTGATTGAAAGGCAGGTTCAGTTGTAAAATATCACAAATAACTGGTAGCAAATTAAGATTTGAGTTAACGTGAAAAAGTACATAAATTTTATCATATAAAAGCTCACGACAGATTCAATTTTTCAAAATCATTTCAAATAGAAAACCAACTATCACCCATTGAAACATTTTATGAGCATATTAGGCACATTTTTCTGATTAGATGTTTTTAAAAACTAAAATCACAATGACGAAACGTAGGAGAAGTTTCGCTGCAGAATTTTTTCTCGAGGGATAACCACGGAATAAAACTTTTTAAATTTTCAACATTTCTACTCATCACGCTGTCTGCTTAAATAAGGCTTGAACAAAATTTAGACAAGAGAGCATTTTGATCTGACAAAAAAAACATTCAGCTGGGAAAATTTGAAAATATTTATCTCTTCAATAACATATTTAAGCTTTCAGATCTGTTCTCTTTTGTCCCCCCCCCCTGTTCTTATGTCCCCCAGTTACAAATGTGTTGTTACATAGCACGTTACTATGTAAAAATAATGCACGTGTGACGGGGGCGAAAAACATATATTCTGGGGGGAATATATCCTGAACTCAGGGGGGAAGAGAAAACATCCAAACATTTTGATAACAATTGGAAATCAAAGCCTTTTTGTCAATTGTTTATGTCATGGTTGCTGCTTTAGAAAATCAGTAACACGATATTTATTTATTCAAAAGATATTTTGGAAAGTATATAGTGTTGACTTAGTGTAAAAGTTTCTTCAATTCTGCCCCTGATTTACCAATATGATATTCATTGTTCTAATCTGCTTGCCACTAATACGTTGTCTCACCTCCATATAATTGATACACACTGTTATTTTAATGATCTGAACACTTCCTGTACAAAACCAAAAAGGTGACAGCAGTCTCCGCTCAAAAGGGTTGATAAACATTGGGATTCGTTTAGTGCAAAAACCTTCCTTTAAACTAGAGTTTTTACAAAAGAAACGAATCTTAAGACTCCAATCTGGTAATTTTTTTGTTTGCATCCAAACTATTAGCAGTAGTAGTAGAATAGGCTTTGAAGTTCTGTCTTCCAGGTTTAGCACACTTTCAGTTGACCAAGATTGTTAGTTTCTAATGGCTTTTCCAAATTTTTGTATAATGCACAATGTACATTTGTTTTTCGCTATATAGCAATTGATAAAAACATGCCAAAAAAATTAAACATTACTGTTACAAACATTGATTGGATCTTTTCTGTTTGTGCTCCACAGTTTAGTGGGTGCATATTATTTGCAACACCGAAGACAAACGTGCAATAGTTTCACATTATAAGCGAGCGGTTGGCTTCATCAGAAGCAAGACACGGTTTAGTGAGGCTAGCTTTAGCTTAATTAAAGAGCTGTGAGGTGAGGGTAATAGGTAATGACATCACGCCACATAACAGCAGTTGAAGTGTGGCATAAACAAAACAGTTAAGGAAACAGAGCGAGAGAGAGAGAGAGAGAGAGAGAGAGAGAGAGAGAGAGTGAGAGAGAGAGAGAGAGAGTGAGAGAAAGACAAAACATGAAGAACGAGAAGGAAAGAAACCCCAACCAACAGAGAGAGCTAGGAAAATTTTTCATGATGAGATTTTACTCCGTAATTGCTACTTGTTTAGCCTTGTTGTTAACTAAATCGAATAGAAACTCAACACTGCAATGTTTAAAAGAACGATTTCACGGTAAAAAAATTACCAAACTTTTTTTGTCTCTTGAGTTCTCCCATGGAACAAATTTGTACGAATTAAAAAAAATCATAGGCCAGTAATGAAAATTAAACTCAGAAAGAACAAAAATATTGACAAATGTAAAAAAAACAATTGCAAATTTTAATAAAAATCTTGCCAAAAATCGTGATTTTAAAATCTTTGGAACCATTTCATTGTCTCAAAAGACTATCCAAAAGTTTTTATATCAAGCTTTTAATGGTTTCACCTGCTCATAAAGATTTTCAAACTTGGAATATGATCAAAATTTTCCAAAAATTTGAAGAAAAAATAAGATTTTATCAACGATTTGGTTTAACTCGAGTCAATAATAATTTGAAAAACATTCAGTTATCTGTAGAGAATGTGCAGCAGCTTATTATAAACCCATGACGAAAACCTCTGGGCCCGTGGTGTTGGATAAACTCGAAAAAATTCAAAAAAACTAAAAAAAAAATATTGCTTAAATTTTTGATGTGAAAATCTTGAAAAACATCCATTTATATTTAAAAGTCTTATTTCAATCAAATGCTCTTTGTCAATTGGTTGGGTCATTGTTGCTGCTTTCGAAGAACAACAACAATTTTTTTAAAGGATTGTTTCTAATGTAAGTAAACCTGAAATAACGTAAAAGTTTTTTCAATTCTGCTCTCTGACTTGTCAATATGATAATCATTGTTCTAATCTGCTCTCAACCAAGACGTTTCCCCTTTTACATATAATTGATAGACTATCTAAATTTATTGATCGGAACACTTTCTCTGCGAAGACAAAAAGATGGCAGTTGCCTCCGTTCAAAAGATTTTATCAAAAAGATAAGTTTCCGTTTCCAATTTTTTTATAATGCTCCAGGTACATTTGTTTTTCTCTATATACAATAATAAAACCATGCCAAAAAACCTTAAACATTTTTGTTCCAAACATTTCTTTGGATCTTTTCAGTTTGTGCTCCCCAGCTTAGTAGGTGCACATTATTTGCAACCCCCAAGACGCACTTGCCACAGTTTTACATTATAATTTACCATGTACTGACACGTGCTCTGTAATTGGGAGCATACTATACTGGATGGGGACACAAAATGAAAATATCTCATTTTTCAAATCAACTTTAAGCACTAGGTTGTACACATATTTTTGTTCGGTGGAAGGAATTATCTTCAGTACTTACTGCGATTTTTCATTATGTGTAGTTCTCCTTTGCAGCGTTGACGCGTAGTTCTGTCTTGAACACTAGGTTTTATAGTTACATTCCATATTTACCTCTCAAGAAGATAAGTTAGAAACATAACCAACTAACGTCGGGTGAATTGCTCTCAACCAACGGGCGAGTGGTTAGCTTTGGTTGGATCACGGTTTAGTTAATTAAAGGCCGTAAGAAGAGGTTATTAGATGATGACTTCACGAGACGTAACAGCAGCTGAATTGCGGCATCAACAAAAGAGTTAAGTAAAGACAGAGAGGAGAGAGGAAGAAGCCGCAACCGACAGAGAAAGAGGAAGAACTAGGAATAATTTTTCATAATGAGATTTGGCTCTGTATATAGAAATCATATAGAAACTGAAAGGAACAAAATTTTTAAGAAATGTCTCCACATTTTACAGTGAAAGAATGTTCCAAGCCGTTTTTTGTTTCTGGAGGCTCTCATGTGACTCATCGAGTTAAAAATTTTCACCGGCAAGTAATGATAGGTAAACTAAGAAAAGGACAAAACTATAAAAAAAAAACTTCGAAAATATTGCAAATTTTCACAAAAAATTGCTAAAATTCATAATATTAAAAAATTCAGAAGCATTAAATTGACTCAAGAGAATATCCAGCATCCTTATTTCAAGCCTTAAATTGTTTCACTGGCTCACAAAGACCCATAAACGTGGAACAGAATAATTTTCCGAAAATTTGAAAAAAAAACAATTTTTGTCAAAGAACTGCTTAAACTCGAGTCAATAAGATGTTTTAAAAAAATTCAATTAACTCCAGAGACTATGCATCAGCCTTTTATCAGACATTGAAGGAAGTCCCTGGGCCCCTGGAGCAGGAAAAAATCACAAATGATCAAAAAACTTGAATTGCCATTTTTTTATTACTTTTATGATTTTAAATCTTGAAAAACATCTCATTACGTCTGGAAGCTATGCAGTTACATATTATCAAACCCCAGAGAATTTTTTTGGCCCTCGAGGCTGGAGAAACTCAAAAAAATGACAAATAATTTCAAGAAAATTGAAAATTGCAAGTTTCGAAAATAAAGAATGCTTAAATTTGTGATATTAAGAAGTTGAAACCTGATCCATGGCCAATTAAATTTTTCCAGTAAATTATTATCAAATCATAACAAAAAATTTCTGAACCCTTAGGCAGAATTAAAAACAAAACCTGAGTAATGGCAATAACTGTCAAAAAATGAAGAAAATGTAAGTTTTGTCATAATTGAGATGCTAAAAGGTTGAAAACCATTTCTTTACCACTAGAAGAAATGCAGTAACCTTTTATTAGACGCTATAGGAAGCTCGTTGACACTTAGGGCTAAAAACCTCAAAAAATTCAAACAATTTTTATATCAATTGAAAAAAATTTTGCTAATTAGTGTAAATCGGGGTGTTTTTGTTCGGATTAGCAAAACATTTAGCTCTTAAAATATGCATGAAAAGACTCTATGTCTCGCAAAAGATTTTTATGAGTTTTAAACAGCCTCGAATTGAGACTGATTGAACCCAAAAAAATTAAAAATTACGATAAATAAATGAAAATTTGCAACATTTTGGACTCAAAAACTCCAAATAACGACCTTTTAAGTTAAACTACGCGCTTCCAAGTTGCTTCCTGTTACTAAGCACTTAAAGTACTACTAGACGCGGCTATGGGCCTCTAAGGAAACTTAATGCCCGCTGGGTGCTACTGCCTTATCCCTTTTTTAAGGACGAAAAGTTAAATTCAGACGGAAATCGTTCAATCGAAAGATCGTATTAAAAAAAGACCACAGGACTAATATAATTGCTACAAAATTCGTTTGAGAGCAAGTAATAAGCCATGCATTTTGGTATAGGGATAGTGAGTAGAAAGAGAGAGGGAGAGAGAGAGAGAGAGAGAGAGAGAGAGAGAGAGAGAGAGAGAGAGAGAGAGAGAGAGAGGGAGAGAGATAGAAAGAGAGAGAATAATTTTAAACTTCAAAATTCGCGGTTTATTATTCTGTTTTCCATTTCAAATCCATATCGTACTTATTTTTCTATCTTTTTTTCATTCGAAACTGTTGTTGACATAAAAAAACAAGTAGCGCGCCTAGTTGAAAATACTTGTAGGTGTTCACAACACTGTTTCAGATATATTGCATCTATCCTCAATTTCCAACTGCACTCAAGCTTGCAAGTTTTTCAAATACACCCTTCAAGGAAACTAACCAACAAAAATAGAGATTTCATAGTAAACTGACTGCTTTGGAACCAATGGTAGTCGACACAAATTAATTAGGAACACAATTTTACTCATTAAACTCAATCACAGAAAATGAGAGCAAAAATGAACCACAGTTGAAGCCATTAAACTTTTATTCGAAACTAGTAACTTCTATTTTGTGTTGGTTAGTTCGTTGACCAATTCTCTATTTTAAATGATACTCAATTTTTAATTATTTTCTCTTCCCATAATCACGAAAGAGCACGCAAAATTATCAAATTGAAAATGAAATCAGTAAAATTTGTGTCTCTGTAATTTTTGTGTAATAAAACCATCAATCTCTTTCCAGTTTCGTTTCTTTGTTGCGCTCAAACTCAATCGCCGTTAAAGCATTCACACACAACATTCGTAAACAAGCTGCCAGACTGTGTGTTATAAAGGCAAACTAATAGTTAATCCGTTTCAATAAACTTCCTCGAAAACATTGAGTTACATAGAAGTAAACGAAAAACATAGTGTTCCATTTAAATGATATTTGGTCGGATTTATATGACAAAATGGCTGAGGTAGCTATAGTAGTAGTAGTAGTAATAGTAGTAGTAGTAGTAGTAGTAGTAGTAGTAGTAGTAGTAGTAGTAGTAGTAGTAGTAGTAGTAGTAGTAGTAGTAGTAGTAGTAGTAGTAGTAGTAGTAGTAGTAGTAGTAGTAGTAGTAGTAGTAGTAATAGTAGTAGTAGTAGTAGTAGTAGTAGTAGTATTAGTAGTAGTAGTAATAGTAGTAGTAGTAGTAGTAGTAGTAGTAGTAGTAGTAGTAGTAGTAGTAGTAGTAGTAGTAGTAGTAGTAGTAGTAGTAGTAGTAGTAGTAGTAGTAGTAGTAGTAGTAGTAGTAGTAGTAGTAGTAGTAGTAGTAGTAGTAGTAGTAGGGGGACAAAATCCAACCTCACCTCCACGTGGTGTCCCCTGGGGGTAGGTCATGTGCTGCGGCTCTCCGCTCACATGGTCGACGAGCTAACGAGGCACTGGTCTTCTAGTTTGTGGCGCAACTAGTCGTATCTCAGCCTTCAAACACCAAAGCAATGAGTACATTCAACCATGGCCCCGAGTCCCGGGTAAGGGGTGCTAAGAATCTCCCGAGGAACAAACTCAGAATTGCAACTTTAAACGTCAGAACACTGACCCAAGCCGGATCTTTAGAGGCTTTGAAAATGGATCTGGCGCAATACAAGTTGGATATTCTGGGAGTGCAGGAGACGAGATTGCAGGAGCAAGAAATTGATCTCGGAGACCACAAGCTCTACCTGT
Source organism: Convolutriloba macropyga (assembly GCF_964194025.1). NCBI lineage: Eukaryota > Metazoa > Xenacoelomorpha > Acoela > Convolutidae > Convolutriloba > Convolutriloba macropyga. The sequence goes on along the minus strand of NC_134469.1, from coordinate 17,053,397 downwards.
CTGACTCGTGGTTGTCTGGTGTAAAGTCGAGACAAGGAGGAGTGGGCGTTGCTGTAAAGAAGTCATTGATAAACAGCATCGTAGAACAAGTGGCTCTAAGTGAACGTATTTGCTACGTCAAGTTCGCGGCTCGGAGGAGAGCCAATCTAGCTGTTGTTGTCTGCTACGCACCTACGAATGAAGCTAGTCTCCAAGAGAAGGATTTGTTTTGGAGTCAACTTTCAGACCTAGTTTCCAGCTTCAAACATAGGGAGCGTATTTGTGTCATCGGTGACCTCAATGCAGAGCCTGGACACCAGTTGAATGACACCATGAGCTGCAGAGGCCCGTTTGGAATGGGTGAAGAAAATGAAAACTCGGAAAAGTTGTTATCATTTTGCACTTCACACAAATTGCTCGTAGGTGGTACATGGTTCCAGCATCGACAAGTGCATCGGTACACCTACAACCCTCCCGATCCGAGTTGTCGAAAAAAGATGCTGGATCACATTCTGTTTGCAGAGAGATACAGAGGATGTCTGACGAGGACGATGTGAGGACCAGAAGAGGGAAAACCACAATTACCGATCATGAAATGGTCATTGCGGAAGTATCTATGAAACTTCTGTCTAAAAAGCCATGTTTCACGCCCAGAATCAGTTCTGCAAAGCTGCAAGATGAAACAGCGCGTGACTTTTTCACGCAGGAGGTCAAGTTACATCTGGATAAGAGCGGCGATTTCGAGAATACAGAGCAGTCTTGGGACAATTTTCGAAAAGCCCTGAACCAAGCAGCAGAGTGAACAAACCTTGGATTTCTCCAGATTCTCTGGAACTTATCCGGAAACGAGCTGATCTACAGTTGAAGAAACACAGCAGCGCGGTGGCGTTGTTAGAGTTCACAAACTGCTGTAAGGAAGTCAGAAAAGCTCTACGTGCAGACAAACGGGCATGGCTTGAACGCAAAGGCCAAGAAGTGCAGAGCTTTGCCGACAGAGGCAACTTGAAGGAGGTTTTTGGGGCATCACAGCAGATTTGCCGAAGCTGGAGTCCCCAGTTGACCAAATTAGTTTCAAGCACTGGCGTCAACTTACGGACGAAAGAGGAACGACTTGAACGCTGGACGGAACATTTTAGTCAACTCCTGAATCCCTCAACATCCAGTTGCAGTACGAGATTGGATCCCGAAGAAGCAGCTGAAAGCTTGTCGATTGACCTGAGCCCAATTCGATTTGACGAAGTGCTTGAAGCTGTCCGCAGGTTGAAGAATGGCAAGGCAAGTGGACCCGATAACATTTCCTGTGAGATGTTGAAAGCACACAAGGGTATTGTCGAGTGGCTCTGGGACATCATAGATAAGTGTTGGTCGACGGAAGTTCTGCCCGATGACTGGAAGGTAGCAGAAATTGTCCCATTATACAAGAGTAAAGGAAAGAGGTCAGAGTGTTCGAACCACCGAGGGATCTCTCTATTGTCTGTACCAGGCAAAGTGTTCGCTTCCGTTATTCTCAATCGATGCAAAGATTCAGTGGATCGCGTCCTAAGGGAAGAGCAGTGCGGCTTCAGAAAAAGCAGAGGATGCGCCGATCAACTCTTTGCCCTGCGTCAAAAAATAGAGAAATCAATGGCGTTTCAATTGGATATTAGCTTTTGTTTCATAGACTTTCGAGCGGCATTCGATTCTGTCGATCGTGAGCAGATGTACCAGATAATGAAACACTATGGTCTTCCGCAAAAAGTGATAAACATCACAAGAAACAGCTATGATGGATTCAAATGTCGATTCAAAGCCGAAGGTGAGAAAGGACGCTTATTTGATGTCAGAACGGGCGTTAGGCAGGGTGATGTGTGGTCCCCAATCCTATTCGGCCTTGTCATCAACTACATTTTGGCTAACTCGGTGCATGGAGGATTAGACATTGGGAGATTGGTGGCTGACTTAGATTTTGCTGATGATGTTGCTCTCGTGGGGGTCTCAGACAGTGAGGTGCAAGAAAACCTACATCGAATCGAGGCCCTTGCGGAAGCCGCTGGTCTGAAGATTAATGTGGCCAAAACAAAGAATATGGGCGTAAAATGCGACAGCCCGAATGTTGTTGCAGTGCCTAGTATCCAACAGAACGTGGAGATACTCACTGGAACACATAAAGGCAAACTAGGACTCCTGGCAGAGACATCTAGCCAGTCACCACTAACCATCAGCACGGAGGTGCTGCTGGGAACGAAAAAGAATGCGGGCTGGTTCGAAACACAAGATGGCCGGAAGCTAAGATTGAAAAGCTTAGCGGTGGCTAAGCCAGCGTTGGTAGCTTCACAACAACAATCTGCGGTAGCAGATTCAGAGTCGCTAGAAAATGAGAGTCGGTCAGTGGTGGCTGACCAAGAGTCTTTAAGATGTCAGAATTGTCAGCGGCAATTCAGTACAGTTACCGGACGCAAAGTGCACCAAACAAGATTCTGCAAAGCCGGTTTGTCAAAGAATGTCGTCGACAAGTCAAAGTTCGAGCAACTAGAGGCCAGCCTTACCTGTGACAAGTGTGAAAGAAAGTTCAAAACAGTCAATGGCCGAAAAGTTCACCAATCGAGATACTGTGGCAAACCTAAAGCAGTTGCCACACGCGTGTTTTCCTGCAAAGTACAAGATGTTCTCGGAAACGAGTTTGAAAACATAGAAGCGTTCAAGTATCTCGGATCATATGTCAGCCTCAAGCATGGAGACCTGCAGGAAGTCAATTGCAAACTTGCAGAAGGTAGACAACGGTTTGCTAACTTCCAAAATCTCTGGAAGAGCAAGCAGCTCAGCGTGCACCTCAAGTGCAATTTGTACAAAGCACTCGTTTTATCAGCCGTGCTGTACAGCTCAGAGACTTGGACTCTTTCGAAATTAATGGAGAGAAAACTTGAGAGTTTCCACTGTGGTTGTCTTCGGAGAATTCTACGTGTGTCATATTTGGAGAAAGCAACGAACGAAGAAATTATGTCAAGATCACGAATGCCGCAACTATCCACGATGATCATGCTCAAACGGATAAAATGGTACGGACACATCCAGAGAATGGAACCAGGAAGATTAGCCCGCAGTGCCTTCGATTGGGACCCGCCCGATCAATACGTCCATGCTAGACGCGCTCCTGGGGGGGCAACGGAAAACGTGGATGAGTCAAATCGAAGGAGACTGTGTACGAAACAAAGTATCGTTCACCAGATTGCAGGAGAAAGCAGCAACCGGGTCAAAGAATGCCTTCAACAATTTCGTCGTACAGCACTTCACAGAATAACCAAACAAATAACTCTTCTTGTTTTGTTTGTATTTGTTGCCAACCGTGCCTTTATTTCATATTTGGAATTAAAGTTTTGAAACAGTAGTAGTAGTAGTAGTAGTAGTAGTAGTAGTAGTAGTAGTAGTAGTAGTAGTAGTAGTAGTAGTAGTAGTAGTAGTAGTAGTAGTAGTAGTAGTAGTAGTAGTAGTAGTAGTAGTAGTAGTAGTAGTAGTAGTAGTAGTAGTAGTAGTAGTAGTAGTAGTAGTAGTAGTAGTAGTAGTAGTAGTAGTAGTTGTAGTAGTAGTAGTAATAGTAGTAGTAGTAGAAGGAGTAGAAAAGAAGTAGAATAGGATTTTCAGATCGTTTTAGTGGGCTTAGAGCCCATTCAGTTGTCCTGGTTTGTAAATTTCTTATTGCTGATACAGTTTCCAAATTGCAGATAATGCGTTATTATTTTTAATTTTGTCTGTGTAGCGATTACAAAAATAATGGCAAAATCTTCTAGGCACTTTGATCTTACATCAGAATTTGCATATTTTGAAAACACTTTAAGAAATAGGTTGTACTGAATTTTTAC
>NC_134469.1:17039582-17044582 GCF_964194025.1 Convolutriloba macropyga | reverse complement strand
ATTTGGAGTCGTGATTTCTGTATTGTATTGCTTCTCACCTATAATGCATTATACTGCATAGCAGATTTTTGATCTGACAAAAAGAACATTCAGCTTGTACAATCTAAAATTTTGAAAATTTATATCTCGTCGTAAACATGTTCAGGCAATTCAGGCACTTTCATAACAATTAGATTTCAAAGTCTTTTTGTCAATTGTTTTTCTTGTTTTTGTTGCTTTAGAAAAGCAAGCAGTAACAGTATTTTTTCCAAAGGATTGTTTGGAAGTTATATAATGATGAGTTAATGTTAGATACTTCCAATTCTTCCCTCCGACTTTTCAATATATTACTCATTTTTCTCATCTCTTCTCCATTAAGACGTTTCCCTTCCTTCACATAATTGATAGACACTGTTTTTTGAGTAGTCGGAAAGTTTATTGTAAAAACAAGTTGATAAAAATCAAGTTTTTTTCCACAAATTTTGCGTGTTTTCAAACTCAACTCATTTAATGTTCAAAACTATTATTTAAAAGACTTCTGCAAACATTGAAGAGCTTGTTTAGCTAAATATTTATGACATGTAAAATATCACAAATTGCTGGCAACAAAATAAAATTTGAGTCAACGTGAAAAAAATGGCATTGTAAAAACTTTCTTTTAAACTTGATTTTTTTATTTTAAAAAGGCCGCAAAATTTAGGACATTGATCTTTTTTGACTGCATACAAATTAGCCTGCAGCTTTTTTGACTGCAGCTTCAATTTATCCAAAGTAAGATCGATTAATTTTCCGATGGTTAAGCGCCGATTGATATGAAAAACAGACGAAACAGCCAAATTTATGTTGACAATTGTTTGCTTTCAATACAGCCAAATATCAATATTAATTTGCATTTTGTTCGTTGAATTTGCTCTATGAGTCTATTTGGAAAACACGCCTGATTGCAGTAGGAAACTCAGGACAGATGCAATTTATCTGAAACAATTCTGTGAACAGCTTCCGTTAGTTGTAACTCAGCTCAAAAAAATCAAAAGTAAATTTAATCCCAAAGGTTTAAATAGAAAAAGGTACGTAGAACCATCTGCTAGTCCTTTTGAATGACCAATACCTCACTTCTTGGGAAAACTCAGACCAACTGCGTTTTCTAAAAATTGTTTTGCTTTGTTTCTTTTTCTGTCAATGAAACATTTATAAAATTTACCATTTTTCTACAATTGATTTACTCTGCAATCAATCTGTTCCAATGGCACAATAAAAATTTTTATTGAATTGCTAAGCTCAATAGTTTTAGCTAAGCTCAATAATAATTCAAAATTGAAATTGAATCAAATTGTTTCAAGTGAAAAAAGGCTAACAGAAACATCCGCTAATTGAAAAAAAATTCGACATTTCTTGTTGCGTCACTTAGATGACCAATACAACATTTCTTGGGGATACTGAGACCAACTTCATTTTCTGGAATCTGTTTTGCTTGATTTGTTTTCGTTCTTTTAAACAATTCATTTTAAAAATGCAATTTCTCTACGATGATTTTACTCTGCAATAAATCTTTTAAGTCGCCATAAAAAAATAAATAATTTGATCAGGTACCCAAATGTTCTGGTTGAACTCAATTACAGGCAAATAACGAAAAATTGATCCCCAGATGAAATCATTAAGCTTTGTTTTGGAAACCAATTACTTCAAATTGGTCTTGATTAATTTTGTTGACCAGGTCCCCCGATTAAATGATATTTTTAGGAGCACTTTGTTTTCACAGAATGACGAAGGTCTAAACAAATAAAAATCAGATTGGTAGTGCAACCAGTAAAACATGTGTTTTTGTGATTTTCGTGTTAAAAAATCATCAATTTCGTTCCATTTTCGTTTCTTTGTTTTGCTCAAACTCAATCACGGCATTCAGCTGCAACTTTTTTAGTTAACCTGATTTTCTAAAGGTGAAATAAGAGTTGCACCATTTCAGTAAACTAAACTTTTTCGAAACCGCCTTTTACATAGAAAAAAGAACAAAAAACATAGTGATTTGAGTTTTACTAATTTCAAGTCGCACGTTGTTTAAAAATGGCTTAGGTAATTATCTCATACATCATAAGAGTAGTCGTAGCAACTTTTTGATCTGACAAAAGAACATTCAGAAAATTCAATTTGAAAATTTTGATAAATTTTATCTCGTCATGAACATTCTTAGACGTTCTGATAACAATTAGAAATCAAAGTCTTTTCGTCAAATGTTTTTGTCATTCTAGTGGCTTTGGAAAACCTAAAGCAACAATTTTTGCAAAAGATAGTTTCAAATATAATGATGAGTCAATGTAAAATATTTGCAATTCTTGCCTCTGATTATCAGGATAATACATAATACTCATTTTTCTTATCTGTTATTCACTAAAAATGTTTCTCTTCCTACATATATTTGGCAGATACTGCTTTTCTAATGGTTGGAACACTTCCTGTGTGAAACCAAGAGGATAGCAATTACCTCCATTCAGAAACTGATAAAGTTTAGTTTTTCCCCTATATTTGCGTGCTGTTTAACCTCAAAACATTTTATGTGCAAAAAATTTAGTTCAAAGACATCTGCAATCATTTCAGAAATTTGTCACCAAAACAATTAATAGGTTATTTGATTAAAATTGAGGTTCAGAAAAATATTGATGACAAAAATAGTCAACTTAAAAAAACGGCAAATTTTTTTCCGTTTATTACAAAAAACGTTCGGTTGAGCAAGAGTTTTCATTTAAGAAGAAACACAACTGAAGGTTCCAGGCAAAAAATAATTTTGTTGTAATTTAATGCACCATGTGTTTTTGTTGTTGTAGTTTAAGGCACCATGTACATTTGTTTTCCGCTTATAGCAATTAAAGAAACCATGCAAAAAATATAAAAACATTTTTGTTAAAAAAACCATACTTGGATCTTTTCCGTTTGTGCTCCCCAGCTTAGTGGGTACACATTATTTGCATCGCCCAAGACGCACGTGCCGTAGTTTTACATCATTATTTACCATGTAATGACACGTGCTCCACTTGGGGGAGCCTAGTGTACTGGATGGGGGAAAAGATCCCGTTTTTCGTATCCACTTAAATCACTAGGTTGTACCAATTTTTTTGTTCGGTGAAAGAATTATCGTTAGCCCTTACTGCGATTTTTGTTATCTGTAGTTCTCCTTGGCTGTGTTGACGGGTAATTTTGCCTTGAACACTAAATTTTAAAGTTCGATGCCGTATTTTTACATCTCCATGCAATGAGTTACAAATATAACCAACTAAGGTTGGGTGAAATGCTCTCAAACGAACGGCGAGCCGTTGGTTTTGTCAGAACGGCGAACCGCTAGCTTCAGCTTAATTAAAGGGCCGTGAGGTGAAGAAAATAGATGATGACATCACGCCACATAACAACAGCTGAAGTGCGGCCTAAACAAAAGAGGGGTCTTTCCCATTGTAGCCCCCCATGAAATTATAGCCCCCCCATTATGGTATAATTACCATGTTTGGGGTGGATATAGGTGAACTGACCACTAAGCTGGGGGGGGGGCTATAATGGGAGAGACCCCAAAAGAGTTAAGGAACGAAAGCGAGAGAGAGAGAGAGAGAGAGAGAGAGAGAGAGAGAGAGAGAGAGAGAGAGAGAGAGAGAGAGAGAAAGACAAAACATGTACAAGAAGGAGAAAGAAAGAAACCCCAACCGACAGCGTGAGAGAGAAAGAGAGATAGGAATTGTTTTTCATGATAAGATTCGACTCCTTTCTAGTTGTTTAGCCTTGTTAGTAACTAAATCATATAGAAACTCTACACTGCAATGTTCAAAAAAAATTCTCCGGATTTTACAACGAAAAAATGTTCCAAAAATTTTTTTGTCTCGAGTTTTCTCATGGCACTCATATGCTTGACTTAAATGTCATCATTTGCCAGTAACAATTGTTAAACTCAGTGTTTAGCACATATTCAGTTGACCAAATTGTTAGTTTCTGATTGCTTATGCAGTTTCTCTAATTTGCATAGAATGCGCCAGTGACATTTGTTTTTCTCTATGTAGCGTTAAAAAAACCCAAAACTTTTAGTCACTATTGTTACATAAAAACTGCTCATAGTTACTTTAGGCACTAGGTTGTACAGAGGTTTTGCTCGGTGGAAGAAATTTTCGTTAGTCCTTACAGTAGTATAAAAAGCTGACTAGAACCTCAAGGGGGGGACACTATGTATTGAGATAGGGTGCAGAAATTTTCCCCCTATGGCGGACACTTAGGGGGACATTTATCGCAAATTCGCAGTATATATATACCCCTAAGTGTCCCCCCTAGGGGGACAATTTCTGCATTCCCTATCTTAATACATAGTGTCCCCCCGTTGTGGTTCTGGTCAGCTCCTATTTTTTTCGGGAAAAAAATTGTTTTTCACTTTTCGGTTGGTTGTAATTTGTTTAATTTGTTGTTTTTTGTCACTAATAGATGTAAACTATTATGAGACATTTTCTGTGAGTAAAAAGTAGTCGGAAACTTTTTTTTCGGAAATTGAAATATAGGTCCCATAATTTTTTGAAAAATGGGGTCTAAAATTTTTTTTGTCGATTTTTTGTTTCTAATGGATGTAAAACGTGATGAAACATGTTTTGTGAACGATATTGAGTATTTTTGAGGTGTTTTTCAAAATTCGGAAAATTTTCGCCCCAGTGGGGTCATTAACTTGTGAAAAATTTTGAAAAAAGTGTTCAAAAATTTTTTGTCGATTTTTTGCTTCTAATCGATGTAAGACATCGTGAAACATGTTTTGTGAAAGATACTCAGTGGTTCTGATGCGTTTTTCATAATTTGGAAAATTTGCCCCCATTGGGGGACATTAAATTGTGTCCTTTTTGACAATTTTTTGCTTCTAATCGTTGTAAAACGTCATGAAACATCTTTTGTGAAGGATATTGAGTGTTTTTGTGGCATTTTTCAAAATTCGGAAAATTAGCCCCAAACATTGGAGGACATTAACTTGTACAATTTTTGAAAATTGGGGTGCAAAATTTTTTAATAACTTT